>NC_059210.1:38287595-38587595 GCF_020615455.1 Coregonus clupeaformis | reverse complement strand
CCCGACCACATGGCAACACAATCACCCCGACCACATGGCAACACAGTCACCCCGACCACATCACCCCGACCACATGGCAACACAATCACCCCGACCACATGGCAACACAATCACCCCGACCACATGGCAACACAATCACCCCGACCACATTGCAACACAGTCACCCAGACCACATGGCAACACAGTCACCCCGACCACATCACCCCGACCACATGGCAACACAGTCACCCTGACCACATGGCAACACAGTCACCCCGACCACATGGCAACAGTCACCCCGAACACATGGCAACACAGTCACCCCGACCACATGACAACACTGTCACCCCGACCACATCACCTCGACCACATGGCAACACAGTCACCCCGACCACATGGCAACACAGTCACCCCGACCATATGGCAACACAGTCACCCCAACCACATGGCAATCGTCAGTACTCACGGTCGATCATGGTGACCACGCTGTCCTCGGCAGCCTCGCTGGTCATGCTGTCGGAGATGGCCTTAACGGAGACGGTGTAGCGCTTGTGTGGCTCCAGCTGGGTGATGTGGTAGAGGGTGCTGTCACGGCCCGTACGCTGGGAGTACACCAGGGTGTGAGAGTCTTGGAGGCATTCGATAGTGTAGGAGTCAAAGTCGGCCTCCGGAGGTGCCCAGGAGCAGGAGATGGAGGTGGAGTTCTGGGGGCGGCAGTGTAGGTACTGGACACGCTCTGGCTCTACGGACGGGATAAATGGTAGAGGACGCCAGAGGTAAGAACAGAGGTCAAAATGCCACAGTCACACTATAGTCTCGCTAGTGCAGAGGTCAGAGCTGTACCGTGCACAGGAATGTGTTCCAGCCAAGCAACAACTTTAGCTACCTCGCCTCAGTCTTGCACTACTTGTAACCAAACAATGTACACTATAGCCTACTTGTTCGGATGCTCTTGTGGATGGGCGGGCTGTAGGCAGGGCTTCCACCACCACCAACACCACCACCAGCCCCACTGACAGTACGCAGGATGAAGTTGTACAGGCGTCCTGGGTATAGGCCCTTCAGGATGCGGCTCCCGGAGGTCCGGGTGTGGTAGGGGTTGAATACAGACAGGTGGTCCCTGGGGGCCCACTGCAGGTCAAAGTCATCGTAGTCGCTGCCTGCAGGACCACTCCAGGTCAGCTCCAGGGAGGTGTTGGTGACTCCACCGAATGATACAGAGGTAGGGGGCCTGGGGGCTGAGGAGGAGAAGATGGACACACAAAGGAAGGCAGATCAGCAACTTGAAGCAAATACTGTCTAACCTAGGCCCTATTTTAACTTAAAACTACCCTCAAAACTGATTTTAGAATAGTGTATGTCATAATAGTGTTGGAAACCAAGTGTTTGATGTATTTGATACCATTCCACTGATTCCGCTCCAGTTATTACCACAAGCCCGTTCTCCCCAATTAAGGTGCCACCAACCTCATGTGGTTGAGATCTATGTGAAATGCCCTTTGAATAAACTTGACTTGTCCTAATGTCTCACCGGTCCGTCCATGAGCGGTGGCCCTGTTGGTGAGCTCGCCGCTGCGTGTGAGGATGACAGCGTGGTAGAGACGCCCTGGGATCAGCGTGGGGAAGACGTGCTCCATGGCGTCTGGCCCTAGCGTCTCCTCTGCCTGCTGGGAGCCATCTGGGTTGTAGAGGGACAGCAGGTAGCCATTTAGCTCCCCCACCGCCCGCTCCCACGACACCCACAACACCTCCGACTGGTTACGACTCCGTGCCTGGAGGGAGGTCACCGCAGCCGGGACTGAGGAGGAGGAGCGGACAGTTGGACAGTGTCAAATCATGATGTAAAGTCAGTGAGAGAAACAGTTAGTGCTGTAGTTAGTTCTTTATTACCACGTCATCTCTGTGAGAGAAACACATTATGCGTTATGTTTTGAGAACATTCAGTAGTGATCCAAATCAATTCCTCAAGTACCCCCCAACCCCTCTCATACCCCTGCCCACAGCATCTCAGTACCCCCTAACCCCTCTCATACCCCTGCCCACAGCATCTCAGTACCCCCCAACCCCCTCTCATACCCCTGCCCACAGCATCTCAGTACCCCCCCAACCCCTCTCATACCCCTGCCCACAGCATCTCAGTACCCCCCCAACCCCTCTCATACCCCTGCCCACAGCATCTCAGTACCCCCAACCCCTCTCATACCCCTGCCCACAGCATCTCAGTACCCCCCAACCCCTTTCATACCCCTGCCCACAGCATCTCAGTACCCCCCAACCCCTCTCATACCCCTGCCCACAGCATCTCAGTACCCCCCAACCCCTCTCATACCCCTGCCCACAGCATCTCAGTACCCCCCAACCCCTCTCATACCCCTGCCCACAGCATCTCAGTATCCCCCCAACCTCTCTCATACCCCTGCCCACAGCATCTCAGTACCCCCCAACCCCTCTCATACCCCTACCCACAGCATCTCAGTACCCCCAACCCCTCTCATACCCCTGCCCACAGCATCTCAGTAACCCCCCAACCTCTCATACCCCTGCCCACAGCATCTCAGTACCCACCCAACCTCTCTCATACCCCTGCCCACAGCATCTCAGTACCCCAGGAGCAGTACAGCTCACTCACCAGTCCTGGCCCAGATAGCTGAGTCATTGGTCTGCTCCCCGCTGCGTGTTAACACCACCATCCTGTAGGGGGCACCAGGCCTCAGGCCCTGGAAGGAGACCTGCAGTGTGCTGGGCTGGCCGCTGCGCCGGTCGTACAGCGTGTCATCTCCGTTGTACAGGTAGATGTCGTAACCTTCGAACTCTCCCTGCGGGGGAGACCAGTGGAAGGACAGGCTGCTGCTGCTGTTGGCCTGGATGGTGAGGTCGCTGACCGCTGCCGGACCTGGGGATGGGGAGGGAACACAAAACTACTCAGGTCTACATATATATTCCATCCATATTCCCTCTATACATCTTCATAGTGACTCTGATTCTCTATTCCCTGTTTTACTAAGACTTCCTGCATTATTTGTGTAATCTTACAATAAAGCCTACATAATCACTAGCTCTCCAGGAGGAGGGTTGGACACACTTGCACTACACATATTAATACCAGTTGACAAATTTGTGCGGGACGTGGTGAAGATGAATCCATGCAGTCTTACGTGTGCGTGCTTCAGCGGTGACGCCCTCGCTGTGGACCCCTCCGCTGGTGGTGTGGACCAGGACGCGGTACCTCTTCCCTGGGGTGAGGCCGTCGAAGCGGTGCTGGAGTGGCGTGGAGCCGGAGGAGGCCTGGGAGCTGTTAGTTAAGAAAATGAGTACTGTGTAGTTTGTGCATTATATTTGTTCGATTCTGTCACACTTGTTTATGCACCGTTTTTTTTTTTTACTGCTATTGAACCAATGGAATAGTCCCAAAACTGCAAACACTGCCCATCTGGCTCTACAGGTAGGCAGTTTAATCAAAACCTCAAAGTATTTGAAAGAAAACAAAGTTGACCATTTGAACCCAGGTGTGTTGGTGAACCCAGGTGTGTTGGTGAATCCAGGTGTGTTGGTTACCTGTTGGTGACCAGGTGTCCCCTGTCATCCAGGAGCTGCAGGGTGTATCCGTCTGCCACGCCTCGGGCCTCCTGCCAGCTCACCTGTATACTGCAGGTGGTGTGTCTGTTGTCGGCCTGCAGCCCCGTCACTGCAGAGGGGACTGAGGAGAGAGGCGACACAGAATTAGATAGTGTGCTCTATCATACAGGATTGTATCTCTATGGAGGGGACAATGTCACACATCATTACACCAGCCAATCACTATCTGTTAATTACTCATTAAAAGTTGATTAGGGTATGAAAACACAACAAATCAGTTCCGTCAAATGGACTGATTTCAAATAGCCAGATGCAGTGAGACTGAGCCCTATTCCTTCCCAGTCCACCCCTAGTCCACCCAAATATACAGTATGAAATGCTAATGCAATGCTTATGAATGCAGTATGTATGGGTTATGCATGTGTTATGAAGTCCTTATGTAGCCTCCTCACCGGTGCGTCCACTGGCCGTGTTGTTGTTCAACAGTATGCCACTGATAGATCTAACAGTCACACTGTACAGCTGCCCAGGCTGCAGGGAGCTGAACCCCAGCTGATTCTGGTGTTTGGGTACGGGCCGCGTCTCCAGCCTGCGTGCCTCTGGTCCGCCCAGAAACAGGGACACGGAGTAGCTGTCCACGTCACCATGCCCCGGGGTCCAGCTGATTTTCAGACTGCTGCTCTGGCCATTGTTACTCACGTGGATGTTCTTGACCTTGCTGGGGACTGCAGGCAGGGGGAGAATATAAAAGAAGGAGGAAGAGGTGGAGAGGAAGAAAGAGGAGAGGAAGAGGAGGAGAGGGAGAAAGAGGAGAGGAAGGAAGAGGAGAGGAAGAGGAGGAGAGGGAGAAAGAGGAGAGGAAGAAAGAGGAGAGGAAGAGGAGGAGAGGGAGAAAGAGGAAGAGGAGGAGAGGGAGAAAGAAAGAGGAGAGGAAGAAGAGGAGAGGGAGAAAGAGGAGAGGACGAAAGAGGAGAGGGAGAAAGAGGAGAGGAAGAGGAGGAGAGGAAGAGGAGGAGAGGGAGAAAGAGGAGAGGAAGGAAGAGAAGAGGAAGAGGAGGAGAGGGAGAAAGAGGAGAGGAAGAAAGAGGAGAGGAAGAGGAGGAGAGGGAGAAAGAGGAGAGGGAGAAAGAGAAAGAGGAGAGGAAGAGGAGGAGAGGAAGAGGAGGAGAGGGAGAAAGAGGAGAGGAAGGAAGAGGAGAGGAAGAGGAGGAGAGGGAGAAAGAGGAGATGAAGGAAGAGGAGAGGAAGAGGAGGAGAGGGAGAAAGAGGAGAGGAAGAAAGAGGAGAGGAAGAGGAGGAGAGGGAGAAAGAGGAAGAGGAGGAGAGGAAGAGGAGGAGAGGGAGAAAGAGGAGAGGAAGGAAGAGGGGAGGGAGAAAGAGGAGAGGGAGAAAGAGGAGAGGGAGAAAGAGGAAGAGGAGGAGAGGGAGAAAGAGGAGAGGAAGAAAGAGGAGAGGAAGAGGAGGAGAGGGAGAAAGAGGAGAGGAAGAAAGAGGAGAGGAAGAAAGATGAGAGGGAGAAAGAGGAGAGGAAGAAAGAGGAGAGGAAGAGGAGGAGAGGGAGAAAGAGGAGAGGAAGAGGAGGAGAGGAAGAGGAGGAGAGGAAGAAAGAGGAGAGGGAGAAAGAGGAGAGGGAGAAAGAGGAGAGGAAGAGGAGGAGAGGAAGAAAGAGGAGAGGGAGAAAGAGGAGAGGAAGAGGAGGAGAGGGAGGAAGAGGAGGAGAGGGAGAAAGAGGAGAGGCAGAAGATGAGAGGGAGAAAGAGGAGAGGAAGAGGAGGTGAGGGAGAAAGAGCAGAGGAAGAAAGAGGAGAGGAGAGGAAGAGGATGAGAGGGAGAAAGAGGAGAGGGAGAAAGAGGAGAGGGAGAAAGAGGAGAGGAAGAGGAGGAGAGGAAGAGGAGGAGAGGGATAAAGAGGAGAGTGAGAAAGAGAAGAGGAAGGGGAGGAGAGGGAGAAAGAGGAGAGGGAGAAAGAGGGAGGGAGAGGAGAAGAGGGCGAAAGAGGAGAGGGAGAAAGAGGAGAGGAAGAAAGAGGAGAAGGAGAAAGAGGAGAGGAAGAGGAGGAGAGGGAGGAAGAGGAGGAGAGGGAGAAAGAGGAGAGGAAGAAAGAGGAGAAGAAGAGGAGGAGAGGGAGAAAGAGGAGAGGAAGAAGAGGAGAGGGATAAAGAGGAGAGGGAGAAAGAGGAGAGGAAGAGGAGGTGAGGGAGAAAGAGAAGAGGAAGAAAGAGGAGAGGAAGAGGATGAGAGGGAGAAAGAGGAGAGGGAGAAAGAGGAGAGGGAGAAAGAGGAGAGGAAGAGGAGGAGAGGAAGAGGATGAGAGGGATAAAGAGGAGAGTGAGAAAGAGGAGAGAAAGAGGAGGAGAGGGAGAAAGAGGAGAGGGAGAGGAGGAGAGGGAGAAAGAGGAGAGGAAGGGGAGGAGAGGGAGAAAGAGGAGAGGAAGAGGAGGAGAGGGAGAAAGAGGGGAGGAAGAGGAGGAGAGGGAGAAAGAGGAGAGGAAGAGGAGGAGAGGGAGAAAGAGGAGATTAAGAAATAGGGAGGGAGAGGAGAAGAGGGAGAAAGAGGAGAGGGAGAAAGAGGAGAGGAAGAAAGAGGAGAGGGAGAAAGGGGAGAGGAAGGGGAGGAGAGGGAGAAAGAGGAGAGGGAGAAAGAGGGAGGGAGAGGAGAAGAGGGCGAAAGAGGAGAGGGAGAAAGAGGAGAGGAAGAAAGAGGAGAGGGAGAAAGAGGAGAGGAAGAGGAGGAGAGGGAGGAAGAGGAGGAGAGGGAGAAAGAGGAGAGGAAGAAAGAGGAGAGGAAGAGGAGGAGAGGGAGAAAGAGAAGAGGAAGAAAGAGGAGAGGAAGAGGATGAGAGGGAGAAAGAGGAGAGGGAGAAAGAGGAGAGGAAGAGGAGGAGAGGAAGAAAGAGGAGAAGGAGAAAGAGGAGAGGAAGAGGAGGAGAGGGAGGAAGAGGAGGAGAGGGAGAAAGAGGAGAGGAAGAAAGAGGAGAAGAAGAGGAGGAGAGGGAGAAAGAGGAGAGGAAGAAGAGGAGAGGGATAAAGAGGAGAGGGAGAAAGAGGAGAGGAAGAGGAGGTGAGGGAGAAAGAGAAGAGGAAGAAAGAGGAGAGGAAGAGGATGAGAGGGAGAAAGAGGAGAGGGAGAAAGAGGAGAGGGAGAAAGAGGAGAGGAAGAGGAGGAGAGGAAGAGGATGAGAGGGATAAAGAGGAGAGTGAGAAAGAGGAGAGAAAGAGGAGGAGAGGGAGAAAGAGGAGAGGGAGAGGAGGAGAGGGAGAAAGAGGAGAGGAAGGGGAGGAGAGGGAGAAAGAGGAGAGGAAGAGGAGGAGAGGGAGAAAGAGGGGAGGAAGAGGAGGAGAGGGAGAAAGAGGAGAGGAAGAGGAGGAGAGGGAGAAAGAGGAGATTAAGAAATAGGGAGGGGAGAGGAGAAGAGGGAGAAAGAGGAGAGGGAGAAAGAGGAGAGGAAGAAAGAGGAGAGGGAGAAAGGGGGAGAGGAAGGGGAGGAGAGGGAGAAAGAGGAGAGGGAGAAAGAGGGAGGGAGAGGAGAAGAGGGCGAAAGAGGAGAGGGAGAAAGAGGAGAGGAAGAAAGAGGAGAGGGAGAAAGAGGAGAGGAAGAGGAGGAGAGGGAGGAAGAGGAGGAGAGGAGAAAGAGGAGAGGAAGAAAGAGGAGAGGAAGAGGAGGAGAGGGAGAAAGAGAAGAGGAAGAAAGAGGAGAGGAAGAGGATGAGAGGGAGAAAGAGGAGAGGGAGAAAGAGGAGAGGAAGAGGAGGAGAGGAAGAAAGAGGAGAAGGAGAAAGAGGAGAGGAAGAGGAGGAGAGGGAGGAAGAGGAGGAGAGGGAGAAAGAGGAGAGAGAAGAAAGAGGAGAAGAAGAGGAGGAGAGGGAGAAAGAGGAGAGGAAGAAGAGGAGAGGGATAAAGAGGAGAGGGAGAAAGAGGAGAGGAAGAGGAGGTGAGGGAGAAAGAGAAGAGGAAGAAAGAGGAGAGGAAGAGGATGAGAGGGAGAAAGAGGAGAGGGAGAAAGAGGAGAGGGAGAAAGAGGAGAGGAAGAGGAGGAGAGGAAGAGGATGAGAGGGATAAAGAGGAGAGTGAGAAAGAGGAGAGAAAGAGGAGGAGAGGGAGAAAGAGGAGAGGGAGAGGAGGAGAGGGAGAAAGAGGAGAGGAAGGGGAGGAGAGGGAGAAAGAGGAGAGGAAGAGGAGGAGAGGGAGAAAGAGGGGAGGAAGAGGAGGAGAGGGAGAAAGAGGAGAGGAAGAGGAGGAGAGGGAGAAAGAGGAGATTAAGAAATAGGGAGGGAGAGGAGAAGAGGGAGAAAGAGGAGAGGGAGAAAGAGGAGAGGAAGAAAGAGGAGAGGGAGAAAGGGGAGAGGAAGGGGAGGAGAGGGAGAAAGAGGAGAGGGAGAAAGAGGGAGGGAGAGGAGAAGAGGGCGAAAGAGGAGAGGGAGAAAGAGGAGAGGAAGAAAGAGGAGAGGGAGAAAGAGGAGAGGAAGAGGAGGAGAGGGAGGAAGAGGAGGAGAGGGAGAAAGAGGAGAGGAAGAAAGAGGAGAGGAAGAGGAGGAGAGGGAGAAAGAGAAGAGGAAGAAAGAGGAGAGGAAGAGGATGAGAGGGAGAAAGAGGAGAGGGAGAAAGAGGAGAGGAAGAGGAGGAGAGGAAGAGGAGGAGAGGGAGAAAGAGGAGAGTGAGAAAGAGGAGAGGAAGAAATAGGTAAGGGAGAAAGAGGAAAGGAAGAGGAGGAGTGGGAGAAAGAGGAGAGGGAAAAAGAGGAGGGGAAGAGGAGGAGAGGGAGAAAGAAGAGAGGAAGAGGAGGAGAGGGAGAAAGAGGAGAAGGAGAAAGAGGAGAGGAAGAAAGAGGACAGGAAGAAATAGGAGAGGGAGAAAGAGGAGAGGAAGAGGAGGAGAGGGAGAAAGAGGAGAGGGAGAAAGAGGAGAGGAAGAAGAGGAGAGGGAGAAAGAGGAGAGGAAGAGGAGGAGAGGGAGAAAGAGGAGAGGGAGAAAGAGGGAGAAAGAGGAGAAGAGGGAGAAAGAGGAGAGGGAGAAAGAGGAGAGGAAGAAAGAGGAGAGGGAGAAAGAGGAGAGGGAGAAAGAGGAGAGGAAGAGGATGAGAGGAAGAAAGAGGAGAGGAAGAGGAGGAGAGGGAGAAAGAGGAGAGGAAGAAAGAGGAGAGGAGAAAGAGGAGAGGAAGAGGAGAGGGAGAAAGAGGAGAGGGAGAAAGAGGAGAGGAAGAAAGAGGAGAGTTAGCAAGAGGAGAGGGACAAAGAGGAGATGAAGAAAGAGGAGAGGTAGAGGAGGAGAGGGAGAAAGAGGAGAGGAAGAAAGAGGAGAGGGAGAAAGAGGAGAGGCAGAGGAGGAGAGGGAGAAAGAGGAGAGGAAGAGGAGGAGAGGGAGAAAGAGGAGAGGGAGAAAGAGGAGAGGGAGAAAGAGGGAGGGAGAGGAAGAGGAGGAGAGGGAGAAAGAGAAGAGGAAGAAAGAGGAGAGGAAGAGGATGAGAGGGAGAAAGAGTAGAGGGAAAAAGAGGAGAGGGAGAAAGAGGAGAGGAAGAGGAGGAGAGGAAGAGGAGGAGAGGGAGAAAGAGGAGAGGGAGCAAGAGGAGAGGGACAAAGAGGAGATGAAGAAAGAGGAGAGGGAGAAAGAGGAGAGGGAGAGGAGGAGAGGGAGAGGAGGAGAGGGAGAGGAGGAGAGGGAGAGGAGGAGAGGGAGAAAAAGGAGAGGGAGAAAGAGGAGAGGAAGAGGAGGAGATGGAGAAAGAGGAGATGAAGAAAGAGGAGAGAGAGAAAAAGGAGAGGGAGAAAGAGGAGAGGGAGAGGAGGAGAGGAAGAGGAGGAGAGGGAGAAAGAGGAGAGGGAGCAAGAGGAGAGGGACAAAGAGGAGATGAAGAAAGAGGAGAGGGAGAAAGAGGAGAGGGAGAGGAGGAGAGGGAGAGGAGGAGAGGGAGAGGAGGAGAGGGAGAAAAAGGAGAGGGAGAAAGAGGAGAGGAAGAGGAGGAGAGGAAGAGGAGGAGATGGAGAAAGAGGAGATGAAGAAAGAGGAGAGGGAGAAAAAGGAGAGGGAGAAAGAGGAGAGGGAGAGGAGGAGAGGGAGAGGAGGAGAGGGAGAAAAAGGAGAGGAAGAGGAGGAGAGGAAGAGGAGGAGATGGAGAAAGAGGAGGAGAGGGAGAAAGAAAGATTAGAGGAAGAAAGAGGAGAGGAAGAAAGAGGAGAGGAAGTGGAGGAGAGGAAGTGGAACGGAAATTAATACTGTTGTTAGTTTATGTATTGTTTGTGTTTGATTCTGTGACATTTTGTCCCATTTTGTTACCCCCGATTCAATGGAGAAGTTCCAAAAGTGCAAACAAACCCTGCCCATCTGGCACTCCAGGCAGGCTTGAATCATAGAAAAGTATTTGAAAAATAAATATAACCTAGTTTTTGAACCCAGCAAGTATGTTGGTTTGGTTTACCTGTCCTGCCCTCTATGAACTGGGCCCTCTGGTTGGGGCCGCTGAAGGTAGAAACATGGATCTTATAGAGGCGTCCTGGCGTGAGGGAGGAGAGGACACACTCCCCCACACTACTGCCCAGGGTGATGGGCGGGAACACCTTCATAATAATAATACATAATACATTCATTTTTAAACATTTTGCTCAATTAAATTAATACATTTGCGCTTTAAAAACACCCAAAATCACAAATAGAAATAAAGCAACAATAAAATATAAAGAAATCACACACGAAAATATGAAGAATATAAAAGTACTCTAACCAGGTACTGGACTGGACCAGGAAGACTAACCTTCATGTCATTGAAGAGGAGCTGCACCTCGTAGTGGTCAACGTCCCCCGGAGCAGCCAACCAGGTGACACGCAGGTCCTCCGTTCCCCGCCCAGCCAGGGCTAGTGACCTCACCGCCGCAGGGACTGTCACAGACAGATTCCAGATCAGAATAGAAAAACTTTAATGTTCTCAGAGAGGCTCTTAATTTTGCATACAAAGGAACAGAAGGTAGGGGGAGACAGGTCAAAAAGGAGCATGCACAAAGAAACTGTTTCACCACAATTAGACAGTTATTACCTGAATGTAGCTAGCAAAATTATTATTACAGACAAACATCACTCTTGTATTCACAAATTGTACATTTAAAACAACAGGAGAGATTTAACAGTACTATTCGTATCACTCACAGGTCCTTCCATCCGTGGACACGCTGGTCTCATACTTCCCGCTCCAGGTGCTGACGATGACAGTGTAGAGTCTCCCGGGCACCAGGCTGTTGAACACACACTCGTTCTGGCTCTTCACAACCGTCTTGTTCTGGTGGAAGATGTTGTTGTGCTTGATGACCACCTGGTAGTAGTCAAAGTCCCCGGCTGCATGGCGCCAGTACACCTTCAGGTAGTCATCCCTGGCCGAGTGGATCGCTGTGGGGTTCTGGACACTAGAGGGCTCTGGGGAGAGGAATTCCATTGAATTGAACTTTGAGACATTGTACAGTGTATTATCATGTCTAACTAGCGACTTCATGACTAAAACCACGTAATGGAAAACTTAAGCAGAGGAGCCCCATTTCAGACAGACAGACAGATAGACAGACAGACATGGTAGACCTACGTGTGCGTTCCTGTACAATGGTGTGATTCTCGTAGGCACCACTCCTGGAAGTGATGGAGATGTTATATAGCCGTCCAGACACCAGGGACTTGAACACACACTCTGGGCTGGACTTGGACACGGCCAGGGTGTGGACCGTCTTCACCTGGTCCCCCAGAGTGACCAGGTAACTGTCCACATCACCTTGGGCCGGACGCCACGACACGCTGAGGAAGTCCATACGACCGTTGTTGCTGACCGTCACCTCGCCTACGGCAGCAGGGACTGGAAGGGGGGAGAGAGAGAGAGAGAGAGAGAGAGAGAGAGAGAGAGAGAGAGAGAGAGAGAGAGAGGGGAACTGAGTCAGTCATTTTGTGTATCACTGTTCATACTTGCAGCTGTGAAGCCTACATGAATCAAAAATCAATATATGAATCAAATTAAAATAAACACTTATTTAATAGCTATGTTTTCTCCTCAATAATACTGTGGGATATGTAACGAACATCACTTACAAGCTACAATACAACAGTAACTTGGTAGTGTGTGTTCAGTGGATAGGTGACCCCAACAAGCTTGAGGCATTTATGAGCCATTCATAAGAAAGTTATTGAATAAATAAATGGAGAAGAAAGAGAAGGAGACCTAACAGAAATTGATTGAGTGTCATGAATGGAATGGAAGGTGACTCTGCACTGGTAGGCTATACAGATTATTGTGAGGTGTAGGCACATTTTAGGTCTTGTGAGTGGAAACTTGAACATTGTGAGAATTTTGTGCAACTTCCGGCGTACGTTTACAGTGAACACTGAGGCTGTACCCTTACAGTTTTAGACAGTAGCCAAAAGGCTATTGTGGCTATTTGAGCATAATGTAGGCCTACCAACAAAACCAATGGAGCAAATCCCATAACATTTTCACATGGAAATAGCTTTTGATTTCTATGATATAGCTAAAAGTAGCCTATATATGGTGTTCAATGCAGGCCTACATTGCATGAGACTTTTAAAAACGTTTTTACATTATGAAGGGCTTGATTAATGATTTTTGACTTGGTCTGTAACACTATGGGCCAAATAGGTGACTGTAAATTGCATTGTATTGTATGATACAAGAAACCACTTTAGAAAATAAAATTAATTATTATTACCATACAGAGAATTAGACAATGTAGGCTACCTGTCACGTCTCCTCCCGTTGCGCTCTGATTCGCCGGTCTACTAAGCCACCGGTCTGAGCGCACTACCTCGGCAACACAGGAATGGAAACCCAACGCACCCTAATCACCTCCAGCGCACCTGCACCTCATCACCACCACTATATAGCCCTGGACTGTTCAGTCATTGTTGTGTGTGATTGTTAGCATCGTGTCGTTTACTCGCGCCTTGTTATTCTATTTCTCATTGTTAAGTAAACCTTTACCTTGTTGATTCCTGCCTCTTCGTATCCTCAGTACTCGTCACACTACCCCTCTGCCTATTGGCCTATTTGCATATTCAAGCCTGTCTCAAAATACAACACCGCCCCTTTAATTAAGACATAAACTTTTTACCTGACTGACTTTTCAAAGACAGCTTGAAATGTAGCCTACACGTTTTGTGCTCTTGTAGGAGCTGACCTATACTTATCTATAACTGGGCTAATAACTCAGTAACTAACAAAGAATATCAACAAATGTGCACACGTGCGGCTCTGCTCTCGGATCTGAACTGATCTGAAAAGCGCATTCACTCACGGGTGATTGAAAGAAAGACCAATAGAATTGTACTCCATTGCGCTTTGGCTCTGACTACAACAAAATTACAGACTAAATCTTGCAAAGTTAGATTTGTTTTGTTTTGTTGCATTGAAAAGGGGCTGATATAATGTTGATTCGACCACAGAAAAAAACATTGATCTATATAGTGCAAACTAATGGGGCAAACTCAGTTAAGTTCAATCTCTTGCATCTCTGTGCAGCCTGGCATTTCTTCTGTGCTGCAGTCCTGGATGAGGTGCGCACGCGCAGTTTAGAGGGTACATTGGGTGTAGGCCTATATCATTGGTTAGGCCTACCCTACAACTGTGTGGACTAATAATTGTTGTGATGCTATAATAGGAATGCACATAGAATTTTCAAGGGATTCAAATTCTAAGGGGATACATTTTCATTGACTATCATGTGTTCAATTATATCATAATTGCAATTCTTGTGATAGGTTTTAACCGTTGTGTTGGAGTGCAAACAGATCAGGCTACTCATAAAAGACATGAGGCAAATGAATGATCCAACAGAAATGTTTGAATTATTTGCCATTTCATCTCTTGAATAAGTAAGTTCCAGCTATGTAGATTTAGTCCCCTGTAGCTCAGTTGGTAGAGCATGGCGCTTGCAACGCCAGGGTTGTGGGTTTGTTTCCCACGGGATAAGAGCGTCTGTTAAAATGTAAATTTATACTGTTTTAACGTGGCCCAACGCAAAATCTGTCTAATAATTGTAAAGTCTAAATTAAGAAAAGGTCCCAAATTATTTAGACTATTGCATTCATTGTTTTGCCTCACCAGGTTGTCCACATACAAGACAGTCATCATGGACTGTTTCTGTTTGCCTGGTCCAAAGAGACTAAAACTCCTTACTGTAAGTAGGTGCTTCATTTTTTATGTAACTTATTTAAGGTTTAATTAATGATTATTTATCCATTTTATAAGCTCTGAGCTTTATCATTGTTGTTACAATATTTGGTACTAAAGCATAGTTTCTTTATTTTCCTATTGAACATGGTCCTCTCCTTCCATAGATCTTGATCAGAGGCAGTCCAACGAGTCTCAGAATGTGGTTCTCCAGATTCTTCTTCTTCTTCTCCTCAGAGAGAAGGTAACTTTTTTTTTTCTTCTTTTTTTTAATGTAATTTTGACCCCCTTTTCTCCCCCTTTTCGTGATTACCATCTTGTCTCATCACTGCAACTCCCCAACGGGCTCGGCAGAGGCGAAGGTCGAGTCATGCATCCTCCAAAACATGACCCGCCAAACCGCGCTTCTTAACACCCGCTCGCTTAACCCGGACGCCAGCTGCACCAATGTGTCGGAGGAAACACTGTTCAACAGACGACCGAAGTCAGCCTGCAGGCGCCCGGCCCGCCACAAGGATTTGCTAGAGCGCGATGAGCCAAGTAAAGCCCACTCGGCCAAACCCTCCCCTAACCCGGACGATGCTGGGCCAATTGTGCGCCGCCCTATGAGACTCCCGGTCACCGCCGGGGGGATCGAACCCCAGGCTGTAGTGACGCCGCAACACTGCGATGCAGTGCCTTAGACCGCTGTTTCCACTCGGGAGGCCCAGAGAAGGTAACTCTGATGGGGGAGGCCATCAAAGTCCTGAAAAGCGACCAGGAAACCATGATGGAAATGGAAGAAGTTGCAGTGGAAGTCTCCAGCACATATAATCCAGAAAATTGATGATGAAGGCAATAGATGAGGAAAGGGAGAAAGACAGGATGGAGATACTTGAAATGGTGGAAAAAGAGATGGAGAGAAAATGGATGAAGATGCAGGAAGTAGGTCAGAAAGAGAAGGTAGATAAGAGTGAGGAGCAATTGACAGAGAAGGGACAGTGTATCAGGAAAAGAGGGAACGGGAAGAGAACAAGCTGATAGAACAGATGGAAGAAAGCCAGAAACTTCTAGATGAAATGAAAAAAGAAAAGGCTGAGAGGGATTTAAGATTGGCGGAGACATTTAACAAATAGATAAATAAAGGAAAAGAGAGGATGAAGATCCTGGAGAAGTAGAGGAAGGAAAAGAGAAGGAGGAAAAACTCAGGTTGGAGGAAAAAAAGAGAAGGAGAGAAGGAGAAGAAATAAACAGAAAAGGAGGAGAAAGAGTTGGCTGAAGCAGAGAAAAAAAGAGAACAAGATGAGAAGAAGCACTTGGAGAAAGAGAAGAAGGATAACGAAAACGCTGAGAAAAGGTTAGCTGAAGCTGAGAAAAGGTTAGCTGATGCTGAGAAAAGGTTAGCTGATGCTGAGAAAAGGTTAGCTGAAGCTGAGAAAAGGTTTACTAAAGCTGAGAAAAGGTTAGCTGAAGCTGAGAAAAGGTTAGCTGTAGCTGAGAAAAGGTTAGCTGTAGCTGAGAAAAGGTTAGCTGTAGCTGAGAAAAGGTTAGCTGAAGCTAAGAAAAGGTTAGCTGAAGCTGAGAAAAAGAAAGCAGAAGTTGAGAAAAGGTTAGCTGAACCTGAGAAAAAGAAAGCAGAAGTTGAGAAAAGGGTAAAAAAGCAGGAGGAGAAAATAGAAAGCTTAACTAAAGATGAAGGAAAAAGAACAGAAGATGAAAAAGGAGCAGAAGGGAGGAAAGAAAACAAGAAGCAAGAGAAAATGAAACTGACAGAGAAGAGAATGGTAGAGAGGGAGGCAAAGAGGAGGGAGAGACAACAGACATCATCAGAGGATTTAGACTCAGAGGAGTGAGCAGATACGGAGTGTCAAAGACTCCAGCCACCCTAGTCATAGACTGTTCTCTCTGCTACCGCACGGCAAGCGGTACCGGAGCGCCAAGTCTAGGTCCAAAAGGCTCCTTAACAGCTTCTACCCCCAAGCCATAATACTCCTGAACAGCTAATCAAATGGCTACCCAGCCTTTTTGCATTGTCCCCTCGCTACTGTTATTTTACTGCTGCTCTTTAATTATTATTTTTTTTACTTATCTCTTTTTTACTTGACACTTATTTTTCTTAAAACTGCATTGTTGGTTAAAGGCTTGTAAGTAAGCATTTCACTGTAGGTCTACACCTGTTGTATTTGGCGCATGTGACAAATACAATTTGATTTGATTTGATTTGAGTGTTGAACCAGGCTTTAGCCTCCCATAGAATCTGAATAGAGGTTGCTATGGAGTCATTTCAACATGCACCTGCTGTTCCAGATCTGTTGTATATCTCTCAGGTTTGATAGATATGATATAGCCTCCTTAACCAGGCTTGTAGCATTATTACACAAGGTTCAAGGCTTAAATTGTGTCCCAGAACCAAAGCTAACTGCTGTGTTGGTTGATTTGGACCCTGATATTTTGGAAGAAAATAAAACATATTAGAGATGACATGCAAGAGGATGAGGAAAGGAGAGAATAAATGAAAGGAATATGGTAAAGTGATTAAACAAACAGACAAACAAATTGTCCTCCATTGAGGGGGAGTGGTGGTGGGCCCAAAAAAAGAAAAAATGAATGAAAGCTCAAATAAGCAAGAGAGTTTCAAGATCTACAAGTGAAATCCACTAAAATAGATCTACAAGGGGTACAAGATCTAGAATAAATTCTACTAGCTGAGATCTAGAAGAAGAGATCTACGGATTGGATACAAGATCTACAAGAAAGATCTACTAGATCTTTTTTTGTAAATAAAGGATTAGATGCATCAGCAAAACCCACCATTATGCCAAGTGAGGAAGTATCTTTAAGAACTTTATATTCTGTTGAATATTCTTTGATCATTTAAATGAAAATGTTCTCAGATTAAGGTAGCTGTAATTCAACAATACAAAAAACACCCCCATCCTTTTCCCTTGATGATGGGAAGTCTTTGAAAGGAAGACCTTGACATGTTTGTTGCGTAGTCGGTGCTTCCTGGAAATTCCAGGAAAATTCCTGTCGCATCAGATAAAAGCTAAGAGAGTTCTGAATAATATCCTGTTAATCCTAAATAGAATAAAATACATTCTCTCACATTATTTTGCATACTGGCGTTTGTCACACAAAAACAGTTAAAACTGTCAGTTTTTTTATTTATTTTTTATTTCACCTTGTCCTTTAACTGAATTCATATTCATGTGTGATAGCTAAACATTATTTGAAAATGTATCTATTTTAACATGATATATTTAAAGTAGGCTACATCTATCATTAATCATAGTGTTGTCTACCTGTGCGTCCCTCTGCCACACTCTGCCTGGAGGCTTGTCCTGCCCTGACGGTGGTTACCACCACCCTGTAGAGGGCACCAGGCTTCAGCGCCAGGAAGCTGTAGGCCATGGTGTGGGCCGGGGCGCTCTCGTTCTTGATCACGCTGCTGTCGTGGATGAGAAGCACGCGGTACGAGTCCAGCTCTCCGGCTGCCCGCTCCCACTGCGTCTGGAGGCTGTCCGTGCTGCCACCGTTGGTCACACGCAGACTGGTCACCTGCGCCGGGGCTGAGAGTAGACAGAGAGAGAGAGGCCATCAGAGATGTGAGACATTACAGAGACCATAGAGAGAAATTGAGACCATAGCTGAGACCATAGAGAGACTTTGAAATCCTAGTGAGACCATAAAGAGTCATTGAGTCAGAGACACAGCATCAGTTCTATCAATGGGGGAAAGCTCATTATTATATGACTACAAAACCTGTATGGAGCAATGTTCTAGTGCAGAGATATTCAACTCTTACCCTATGAGGTCTGGAGCCTGCTAGTTTTCTGTTCTACCTGATAATTAATTGCATCCACCTGGTGTCCCAGGTCTAAATCAGTCCCTGATCAGAGGGTAACAATGAAAAAACGCAGTGGAATTGCCTTCGAGGTCCAGAGTTGAGTTTGAGGGTTCTAGTGTCTAGTCTAGAACATAAACATATTGGGGGAAAAAACATCATTATTCATCTCCCTTTGGAACCGTGACTCACTGGTTCGTCCAATCACGGAAGTCGAGCTGTTTAGGCCCCCACTGTTGGTCTTGACAGCGATGGTGTACTGGCGTCCGGGTGTGAGGACGTTGAAGGTGCACTCCCTGGTGTCACGGGACAGTGTCCTATGGGACACGTCTGTGTCCCCCTGTCTCAGGACCACGGTGTACCCGTCCCACTCCCCTACGGGGTGAGACCACAGCACGCTCAGAGACGTCTCATCACTGTGACGGACGACCAGCTGCTGGACAGGCCGAGGGGCTGAGAGAGAGGGGGAGAATTAGTAAATAAGTACAGAGAGGGGGGGGTGAGGGGTGAGGGAGAAGGGGGAGGGAGAAGGGGGAAGGGGGAAGGGGGAGGGGGAGGGAGAAGCGTGAGGGGTGACGGAGAAGGCTGAGGGAGAAGGGGGGAAGGAGAGAGTAAAGAGAGAGGGAGGGCAAAAAATGATAAACTTCAGGAGCCATGACAATTTAATTTTAAGAGCCATCCTACATGCTTTCGATATAATTTGACCCATAAAAACATTCCACATATACACCAAGCTTAGTATCATATACTGTGTAAAGATTTCTAATGTAACTTACCTAGCCTTCCTTGGCAGTGAGCAATGTTGCCAAACGGGCCAGCCTCCACCATGACCTGAGATGTGTAAAGCCTGCCAGGCACCAGCCCCAGGGAAGCCCCAGAGAAGGAGTACTGTCTCACTGGCCTGCTCACTGTCTCATTGACCAGAGCCACTGTGTTGTTCATTAGCAGGATGCGGTAGTTCTCCCATTCCCCTCTAGGCGGCGACCATGTCATCTTCAGGGTGCTGCTGTCACTGAGGCCCACCATTGTCAATTGAGACACCTTGTCTGGCACTGGAGGAGGCAGTGTAAAGGGAGGAGGGAGAGAGAGGTTAATGGAGGTGTGCATGCAGCCAGATCTTCCTTGAAGATGCATAGGTGAAATTAAGTATTGTGGTGCTCATTAGAATTTCCTGGCTTTTGTGGTTTTTGACCAGCCCTAACTTTTCACTGAAAACATACTTTTTTTATGGAACTAGATAGGTATAAACTTAATCTGAGGTGTGACATTGACATTGACCCTCCAGAATAATTTACCTGTTCTGCCCATGGTCACAGCCTCAGTCATCTGCTCTCCGACCTTTGACCTCATAGACAACTGATAGGATCGTCCAGGGGTCAGGCCGCTGAAGACCACCTCTGTGGCATTGGGGGGCAGTGTCCTGTCCTGATAGACTGAGCCCAGGGTTGCAAGGGAGACCAGGTATGCGTCCACGTTGCCCCTAGCTGTGACCCAGGAGGCCCTCAATGAGTCCAGACTGCCGTTGTTCTCCAAGAGGAGGTCTGACACCGCCGCGGGGACTAGGGGAAGATAAACAACACGTGTCGGAGTCTGGTCTAGTGGGAGCACTGCTGACTGCGGGCTACACATCCCTCTTGGCCAATCTGTCTACCCCTCTCTATCTGTCCCCTTCTCTCTTTTTCTACTATCCTTTTATACAAAATTGTAAAAATAATACAATACAAACAGATGAGAGAGGATCATCAAGGTCATCAAGATGGAGATAGAAAACTGAAACAGGGGATTGCTTTTAGAGGGATGTATTAATTAAGAGGTGACAGCAGGTCTTTTTAGACACTAACACCTTTCCAGGACAATTGTTCCTGTCCAACTCGAAGGACCATAAAAAAAAGTACATTTCTAGCACTATGTCCAGTAGCTATGCAGTGTATTATCGGCTAGCCGTATTTGTATGGGGGGTTGGGAGGGGAAGGGAGGCCTTGATGGGCAGCTGCAGACAGAGGAAGGGAAGGGCAGGATAGAGAAGCCTAAAATATATTGGCAACAACGACAGACCGAGAGCATGACCATGGTGGTGGTGGTGACTGTGTAGAAAGAGAAGGATGCAGTGCTGGAAAGTAAAACAAAGCCCTGCAAACTAAGCCAGATAAATGTGTGAGAAATACTCCACATGTCACCCTGAACCTGTATTGAACCCACTGACATTGGAGCCCTAGAACTCCACTCCTCTCTGCTGGATAACAAAAGCTAAGCAGGAGTAGACTTGGTTAGTGGTTGGATGGGAGAACACTTCAACAACAAAAAAGTGTCAGTCTTACTATTCCAACAGGTGAACTTCAGAGTCCCTACCATAATATCCGTGAGGACAGTCACCACTGTTACCTTACCTCCCAAACAGAACTAGCATGACACGTTTCCTCTGTGACTGTTACCTTGCCTCCCAAACAGAACTAGCATGACACGTTTCCTCTGTGACTGTTACCTTGCCTCCCAAACAGAACTAGCATGACACGTTTCCTCTGTGACTGTTACCTTGCCTCCCAAACAGAACTAGCATGACACGTTTCCTCTGTGACTGTTACTTTACCACCAAAACAGAACTATCATGACACGTTTCCTCTGTGACTGTTACCATACCTGTGACTGCTTGTATGTAGACAGCATTCTGAAGGCCTCCAGCCTCAGTCACCATGGTGACAGTGTACAGGGTCCCAGGCAACAGGTCATCAAGAATGTGGGAGGTGACGCTACTCTTCAGGGTGACGTTCCTGACCAGGCCGCCCTGCTGCTCCCTCAGCAGCACCCTGAAACACTCTCTCATGCCTGGGCCGGGCTGCCAGGAAACACCAAGGCTGCTGGAGGAGACTGAGAGCTGGAGGCCGCTGACGGCTGAGGGAGCTGGGGGAAAAAGACAAAGTGGTCAATGCCAGAGAGCAGCTTGTTGATGTCTAACAAAGACAAAGTATATCAGGGATTTCTATGCAATCCAAGTCCAACAAACGTGGAGGCACTGAAATGAGTATAGAAATAGGGGTATGGTATAATGGCTGTAGGATAGACAGTAGAATATCGTACACAATTTGTTTATCATAAATATCATGTGGACAGCACATTGGATGTAGAAGAACTGAAAATGACATGCAAATAGAGGACCAATGAAACCACATATCAACAGAAGATGGTCCCTCACCTGTGGCTGCAGTGGCCAGCACTGGCGGGGCAGTTTTATTCCCAGCCGTTGCCACCAGGCTGAGGGCATAGAGGGTGCCAGGAGTGAGGGAGGTAAAGCCTGACTGAGTGGCGGCAGTGCCCATGACGCGAGTATTGCGGGTCGCTCCTGTTTTGGTGTCCTGTAGTGTGAGCTCATACCAGTCGACCAGCCCGCGAGAGCGAGGCCAGGATACATGCAGGCCTGGGGAGCCACCCTGACCCTGGCTAGGACTCTTATACTGAGCTGCCTGGACCTGATCTGGTAGGACGTCCAACCTGGATGGACTAACCGGATCTGGGGGAAGGAGAGGGAGAGGGAGAGAGAGAGAGAGAGAGAGAGAGAGAGAGAGAGAGAGAGAGAGAGAGAGAGAGAGAGAGAGAGAGAGAGAGAGAGAGAGAGAGAGAGAGAGAGAGAGAGAGAGAGAGAGAGAGAGAGAGAGAGAGAGAGAGAGAGAGAGAGAGAGAGAGAGAGAGAGAGAGAGAGAGAGAGAGAGAGAGAGAGAGAGAGAGAGAGAGAGAGAGAGAGAAAGAGAGAGAAAAGAGAGAGAGAGAGAGAGAGAGAGAGAGAGAGAGAGAGAGAGAGAGAGAGAGAGAGAGAGAGAGAAAGAAAGAAAGGGGGGGAGAGAGAGAGAGAGAGAGAGAGAGAGCGAGAGAGAGAGAGAGAGAGAGAGAGAGAGAGAGAGAGAGAGAGAGAGAGAGAGAAAGAAAGAAAGAAAGAAAGAAAGAAAGAAAGAAAGAAAGAAAGGGGGGAGAGAGAGAGAGAGAGAGAGAGAGAGAGAGAGAGAGAGAGAGAGAGAGAGAGAGAGAGAGAGAGAGAGAGAGAGAGAGAGAGAGAGAGAGAGAGAGAGAGAGAGAGAGAGAGAGAGAGAGAGAGAGAGAGAGAGAGAGAGAGAAAGGGGGAGAGAGAGAGAAAGGGGGAGAGAGAATAGAGGAAGGAGAGAAAGACAGAGAGAATGTGTTAGTATTTTGCTATAAATAATATGATTGACAACAAAGACATCCTATAAACAAATGGCCAAGGGGCCAGCATCTTGCCGATATTATATAAACCTCAATTAAACATCTACAACTAGGAGAAAAGTTAATGAAGAATCTCTGTATCCTGTCTTTGTGCTTCAGCTGAAAGCCAGTGGTGGCTGCCCGAGATGGAGCAGAGCGATAAGATTGTTTAGGTTCTTTAAAGAATGTGGCGATTCGCTGGGAGACCTGCGTGCGTCTTGAGCGAGAGAGCGAGCCTTGACAGGAAACGACAAAAACAAAGCCCAAACGGAGAGAGAGGAGCAGGACAGGGTAAGTGGTGCCCCCCACAGCTCAGCGATTCACTTTGACCCTTTCTTCATAATGCTTCCCCTCTGGGGGCCCTTCAGTGCAACCCCAGGAATCACATTTGCTAATCAGCAAAACCCCAAGGACATTGTGCGTCCAATCCTAGAGCCACACTGGGGCCCTTTACAAGACCACTAATGTATTACACAGTAACTACATTGTATCTGGGATTTATATCTAAAATTCTGTATGTATTAAAAATATACTGGATAAAGTCAAGTCCAAGTGATTTGGCAATTCCTGAACTGTTCATCTTGAGGATGTCATCCTTCGTAGGCTACTGGCAAAAATGGACATTTCAAGGTCCACTCACAAGGACCCAAGAAAATAATCTCGGGCACACTTTGAATGCAAAGTTCTGGAGTGCACTGTAGTCTAATCTATTTGTTCTGTGAAAACAAAACATGGAGGCCTCCTGTATCCGTTAGTACAAAGAAACAATGCTTGGCGGGAAGTGGCTCTGGGGAGAGGGAGATCTGTCTGGAAACAAACACTTAAGATTAGATGCTCTGCATTGTTACTGACCTCTGCTGCTACAACCTTGGGTGATTGGAGCAGCAGTGTGTTCCAGAACTTCCAGGGTTCTAATCTAGAGCTTTGAGACCAATGACCAGAGGGTTTCTCTGGCTCCAAGTTCTTGGCAGGACATTCTAAGGTTGTGGCCTTGACGATGTTGAAAGGATTGTGCAAAGGATAAAGTGTCCTGGACTTCAGCGGTGTTGGCACAAGAGTTCTCTATTCTCTATGTTCTTCATAATCAAAGTGATGCACATAATCTATTCAGTGCAACATGGTCCAATACTGGGCAGAACAAAGACTAAACCAATGTAAAAATAAATCAAATAATACAAAAGGATATAATATCATGAATTAACATATACTATTTCAAGCCATTTTCCTATACATCAAATATTACTGTAAAATTATATGTATGCAAAATTCTAAATGTTGCTACATACAATTTAAGTATAAACGTTTGTGCCTTGATCATTTGTGCAATAAAACACCAACAGAAAGACAACCCAAAGGAGCTGTTGCAATACATTAGAACCTAAAATGTCATAATGTGATATCATATGTGTTAGATCTATTCAATGATGACAATTTTATGCTATCAGAGGAGTAATGCCCTAATAACTACTTGAAGGGGTTCTGACGGCCAAATTCGATATATTTTAATTAATCAGGTTTAAAGTTAATATTTTACGAAATATAATCAATCGAATGTCATGATCAACAATACAAATAGACTCAAATAAACAGAAAAAATATATATTTTCTGATACTGGGGGGAAGAAATTGTCTGATATTGTAGGACGTTTAAGATGAGAAAGTCAATTTAACAGTCTAAAATACCTTTAGAATAGAATAGCATTAAATAGGTTAAAATAGAATAGAATAGAAACGAATTTTGGTTTGTAACACTTACCTGTTCGCACTGATACGTTTCTCCTCTCTCCATCAGTCTTCGATATCACTTCAAAGTGGTGTAACGTCCCAGGTTCTAAATCCCTTATATCGCAGATATACACATTACTATACTCCCCATATTGATCACAATCCGTTATATCGGAACGACTATTCTCATAAAACACAGTGAAATTACAAGCTTCTCCTGTTGTTATTAATTTTAGTGCAATAGAATCCGTCCTGGCGCTGGTCTCTGTCAGGTTGACTGAACATTTGACCGCATTAGTTGTCTCCGCCTGAAAGGAACAAAAAAGTGGCAACATGTAACCAAAAGATAGGCTAAGCAACAATAGGCTACAAGTGGAAAATAATCAAGGTTAAATTGACTTTAACCATGACTCACCTCGACACAACACCACCATAAACAAACGATCAAAATAATAGTTACACATCTGAACATTGCGGTCGTTGATTTAAATCCGTTAGGTCAATAAATAATATAAAAAATATAAAATATATTCCAACATTGGTTATCATAATCGGTCCATAAAATAACAATGTATTTTTATATTCTGAATTTCACAATGGCATGTTGGAGGCGGCTACAGTGGTGGCACGCGCCTAAACAAGCATGGCATCTCGTTGTGATTTTGTGGTTGCCCAAAATCGGTGCAACGTCGACCACGCACAGTCTCTTCCCACTCTACCATCTCGTCACATTCAATCTCTAGCCTACATTATTTTCCTACACCCTTCCTCAATGCTCAGGCTGCACCATCAGGTAGACAGACTGCTCAGGAAATTGATTCCATATCAAGCATTTACTTCCGCCCTCTATATACACTTTTTCTAACTCCTACAGTAGCCTAAGTTCCTATCAAATAGTCTATCTACTTGCTCACAGCCTTAACTTTCACTTGAGTCTGGACAGCAGCACCTTGAGCAGCCTCCTTCTCTCCCAGTGATACCCCACCCTACTTACTTTCCTTCCTGCCTGCCTGCCTCTCTGCCTTCTCTGTCTGAAGGCCTTAAAGTCCACAAACTAACACCCATAAGATACAGTAGTTTAAAATGTGGCATGGCATGGGTGTAATTCATAGCCTACTATTGTGATTGCAGAATTTTCTCTGTTGAAATACTTTTTGAATATGGCTAATATAGTCTATATTACTATTAGCCATTACTATAGCCCTTCTTTCAGAAGGTCTGTTCCAAGCTTCACTGCCTTTAACGTCCCTTGGACAAATATGCATGCAAATACGATCTTGAGCATTCTCTATGGAATTTCACAAATTCTAAATCAATTGAAATGTCATCATCACGCACCTGTGGGATGGTGGTCAACTCGGTGGTCGTAGTCGGTACTGTAGTAGTTGTTGTTGGAGCTGTAGTTGTTGTGGGCGTGGTTGTGGTAGTTGTGGGTGTGGTTGTAGTACTTCTGGGTGGAGCTGTAGTAGTTGTGGATGTGGTTGTGGTTGTGGTAGTTGTGGGCAGGGTCTTGGTAGTTGTGGGCTGGTTTGTTTTAGTTATGGGCGGGGTGGTATTGGTTGTGGGTGGGGCTGTTGTAGATGTGATTGGAATGGATGTGGGTGGAGTTGAAGAGGCAGTAGGTGGGGCTGTAGAGATTGTGGTCGGGGCTATTTCCATTGTGGGTTTTGCTGTAGTCTTTACTGTTGAAAAGGTTGTGGGGGGAGTTAAGGATGTTGTTAGTGGGGTTGAAAATGTTGTGGGTGGGGATGTGGCAGCTGTGGGTGGAGCTAGTTTCCTTCTGAATTTAGCTGTAGTCTTTGTTGTTCTGACATCAGTAGGAGTTGTAGGGGCAGCGGTTGTTGTAGTAGTGGGCACAGTTGTGGTTTTGGTTGTAGATGGAACCACAATCTTTTTGGGGGGTACTTTCCTAGTTGTGGGAAATGCTGTGGTACTGGTAGGTGTGATGGTAGCAGCAGATTTAGTGGTGGAAACAGAGGACGGGGTAGATAAAGCAACAGAAGTTGTGACTTTAGCATGAGAGGTAACGACCACTACCGCAGAAGTAGCTGCTGAGTCTGTTTTAGAATTTGTGTTGGGCACTGTGGAAATTGTAGAGGAAACCACAGTCATTATGGTAGCTGCAGTTGACACCAGCTTATTTAATACATTAGGGGTGGTGGAACTGGAAGTTGGTTGGTTTACTGATGGAGTCTTGACTTCATTCCTCGAGTCGAGGAGGGCATTTTCGGTGGCAGCGCTCACTGTTTCGTCCATGGCAGAGTCAGTTGTGGACAAAGCAGGACTGGACGAGAGAACATCATGGCTGTGGTTGAGAGCTGCCCCTGATGTTGTGACGGCCGTTGAGATGGAATTTGGAATGAGACCCATCGTGGCCGTCCTTCTTGTCCGAGGCTTGATGATGTCATTAGTGTGAGTCGCCACCATAGACTTATATGTCGCCACCCTGTTGGTCGACGTGACCGGGACTCTTAACATAGAGATCTGCCGGGTGGTCCTACTATGGGTCCTCATAGTGTTTGAGGAGGAGTGTGTGTTTATTATTGTTATAGGGGCTGTTCTGATGGCGTGGGTGTATGCCACAGGTTTGTGTGTGGATGAATACATTGTGGGGGTTGAGATGGTGGTGGAACCTAGAAGAAAGCGGAGTTATTGTGAATAGACTTATACACATGGTTGTAATATCATTAGATAACATTGAAATAAATTCAAGATACTGTATGCGTTCCATAAGTAATAATTCTAACCCAGCCCAGGTGTTCTTCAATGGAAGATTTAAGAATTTTACCCTCAGTTCCAGACACCGCTGTGCTTTGATATGGGTGTTACTTCCTAAATGAAACACTGTATGCTCACAACGCCGTATCAATATGTTAATAGCATGGTAATAGATGGTTTATTGTCATGTAAAAAAAAAAAAGAGTTATTCATCTTTTTAACAAAAAAGTAAAATTAGGTTAAATAAATAGCTGGGTATTGGTTTTATTGGTCACACTATATTTGGATAGTCCATCTGTAGATGCTGTACAGATGGTCATACTATCAACAAACTATCTGTTGATAAGCAACTCAGTTAGGGGAGGGTTTGGCCGGGTTAGGGAAGGGTTTTGCCGGGGTAGGGGAGGGTTTGGCCGGGGTAGGCAGTCATTGTAAATAATATGTTTTTCTTAACTGACTTGCCTAGTTAAATAAAGATTAAATAACAAAATAAGCAACTGCTTGCTAAGGTTATGGTTAGGGTTAGGGTAAGGGTTAAGGTTAGAGTTAGGGCTAGCGGTAGGGTAAAGGTTAGAGTTAGGGCTAGCATTAGGGTAAGGGTTAAGGTTAAAGTTACGGCTAGCATTAGGGTAAGGGTTAGAGTTAAAGTTACGGCTAGCGTTAGGGTAAGGGTTAAGGTTAAAGTTACGGCTAGCATTAGGGTAAGGGTTAGAGTTAAAGTTACGGCTAGCGTTAGGGTAAGGGTTAAGGTTAAAGTTAGGGCTAGCGTTAGGGTAAGGGTTAAGGTTAGAGTTAGGGCTAGCGTTAGGGTAAGAGTTAAGGTTAAAGTTACGGCTAGCGTTAGGGTAAGGGTTAAAGTTAGGGATAGCGTTAGGGTAAGGGTTAAGGTTAAAGTTAGGGCTAGCGTTAGGGTAAGGGTTAAGGTTAAAGTTAGGGCTAGCGTTAGGGTAAGGGTTAAGGTTAGAGTTAGGGCTAGCATTAGGGCAGGGGTGTCAAACGTCCGGCCCGCGGGCCGGATCAGGCCCGCAAACGGGTTTAATCCGGCCCGCGAGATGATTTTGTAAAGTATAAAAATGCGCTGCCATTTTTCAATAAAATAAACTGCTGTTCCAATTGCGTCCACTGGATGGCGCAATAGCAATTGTGTTAAGCAAGCAAACTGTTTATACCGGGGCAGAGCAAGTAGGTCAAGTCTGTGTTTACTCACAGCCGAGACATCAGTGACGCTGCAGTGAAAGCTAGCTACCTCATTGCTAATGAAATCGCAGTGGCTTCAAAACCATTTAGTGAGGGTGAATTTGTAAAAACATGCATGATGAAGGCAGCGGAGATTGTGTGCCCTGAAAAGCGTCAGGCTTTTGTAAATATCAGCCTGACAAGAAACACAGTTGCAGACAGGATTTCCGATCTTTCAGTGCATTTGGACAGCCAGTTGAAGCAAAAAGTAAAGTCATTTATTGCGTTTTCGGTTGCAATTGATGAAAGCACGGACATTACAGATGTTGCACAACTGGCCATTTTCATCCGCGGAGTTGATGACACATTGACCGTCACCGAGGAGTTCGTGGAGTTGGTGCCGATGACAGATACAACGACAGCAGCTGATATTTTTACCGCACTCGTCGGCGCGCTGGACAGGGTCGGAGTGGACTGGTCCCGCGCTGTCAGCCTGGCTACAGATGGTGCACCCTCAATGATCGGGAAAAAAACAGGCGTTGTGACAAAGTTCAGAGAGAAAGTGCAATCTGCAAATGGAGGACGTGATTTTTTGACTTTTCACTGTATTTTGCACCAGGAGGCTTTGTGTTGCAAGTCATTAAAGATGGATAACGTCATGAAGGTGGTCATCCAAACTATTAATTTCATCCGATCCAGAAGCCTGAATCACCGTCAGTTTGACAGCCTTCTCAGAGAGAAAGACCACATCTATGGCCTGCCATACCACACTGAGGTAAGATGGTTAAGCCGAGGTGCTGAGGCGTTTCTTTGATTTACGAGAAGAAATTGAACAGTTCATGGAAGAAAAGGGCAAACCAGTGTTAGAATTCCATTCCGCAGAATGGATGCAGGACCTTGCATTTATGGTGGATGTTACAGAGCACCTGAATAACTTGAACAAACAGCTGCAAGGGCGCAACAAAGTTGTCACGCAGTATTATGACAGCATACGTTCTTTCAAGTTGAAGCTGTCATTGTGGGAGATGCAACTTGCCGGTGGTGATGCAGCTCACTTCCCCTGTCTGAAAAATGTGTGCGCGACCCAACATGTGGCAGACATGAAGCGGTTCAAAGATAAAATAACGGGACTGTTACGGGAGTTTGAGCAACGCTTTCAGATTTTTGGTGAACTGGAGAAAGACTTCAACGTTTTTGCTCGCCATTCACCGTGAATCCCTTTGATCTGCCCGTCAGCATCCAACTTGAAATAATAGACTTGCAGTGTGACTTCGGATTTGAAGGGCAAATTTGCCGCAGCTGGCTTGGACACATTTAATCAGAATCTCTTGCCAGGTTACCCCAACTTGACAGCCCTCGCTGCAAAACTGTTGTGCATGTTTGGAACCACATATCTTTGTGAGCAAGTTTTCTCTGTAATGAGCATAAATAAAAACAAAGCTGCGCTCAAGGCTCATGCACAAGCACTTGAATCACATCCTGAAGTTGGCTGCCACTCAGGATGTGACGCCTGATATTGATGCGCTGGTGAAAGCTAAAAGATGCCAGGTATCAGGAGTCAAATAAACTATGCAACCCCACTTAAAGTGCTACATGAGACACCCTGATATAGTTCTGTGATCTGTGATATACTTCTGTGAATCACTGAGGCATTGTGTGTTTGTGTGTTCTTTGTCCTCAGAACTTTCAAATAACTTGAGGTGTTTTATGATTAATAGTGATGTTGTGCTTTTGGACACACTGTCCTCAGGCTCCAGCTTTATGTTTATATGTTTTTATGTTGATGTGCTATTGTTTTTAATTGATTTTATTTTATTTGTATATTTAACCTATTCTTGACTCTGTGGTTCTTGCACTTGTTTGGGGAACAGGATTTCATTCTTTTTATCTACATTTCTGCCTGAGAAATGACCCCCTGATATAGTTCTGTGATCTGTGAAACAGTTCTGTTAATCACTGAGGCATTGTGTGTTTGTGTTATTTTTCTTTACAATTTTCAAATAAACTTGACGTATTTTATGATTAATAGTGATGTTGTGCTTGTACTATTTTGGACACACTGTCCTCAGGCTCCAGCTTTATGTTGTATGTTGATCGTATTAAAACAAAGAAAACAATCTGAAGTTGTTGTTTTTAAGTTATATATACCATGATTTTTCTGGTCCGGCCCACTTGGGAATACATTTTCCTCCATGTGGCCCCTGAGCTAAAATGAGTTTGACACCCCTGCATTAGGGTAAGGGTTAGAGTTAGGGATAGCGTTAGGGTAAGGGTTAAGGTTAAAGTTACGGCTAGCGTTAGGGTAAGAGTTAAGGTTAAAGTTACGGTTAGCGTTAGCGTTAGGGTAAGGGTTAAGGTTAAAGTTACGGCTAGCGTTAGGGTAAGGGTTAAGGTTAAAGTTACGGCTAGCGTTAGGGTAAGGGTTAAGGTTCAAGTTAGGGCTAGCGTTAGGGTAAGGGTTAAGGTTAAAGTTAGGGCTAGCATTAGGGTAAGGGTTAAGGGTAAAGTTAGCACTAGGGCTAGCGTTAGGGTAAGGGTTAAGTTTTGGGTTAGGATAAGGGTTAAGGTTAGGGTTAGGGCTAGGGTTAGGGTTAGTAGATAGTTAGTTGAAATGTTACTGATAGTCTGTAGAGCATCTACAGATGGACTATCAAAACAATTAAGTGTTACCGTTTTATTATGTGATAACAGGTGGCCTGAATAAACGTTTATTGTAAATAAACATTAAACAATACCAGTTAGGCTTACATTGTAGCATGTGTATTTTTTAAAAATCAATTGTGAACTTTAGAGCCTCTCCTATGTCCCCTGCATGGCCATTAAGTTCACAGGAAGAACACTGCTGACTTCCTGACTGAGTGAGTGGGCTGATAAAATACTTGACAACAACGTGCAGGAAAGTCAGTATCAAGAGCGTCATCCTTTCCTCAAGCATTCACACCATACCAACGTCAGACAAGTCCAAAGTCGACATGGTGCAAGTCATTTAGATACATATCTTATCTGAGTGATAATTCTGCTCTTTTTTTAATGAAAATCCGTTGCATTACTCTAAACTAGGTAAATTATGTCATAACAAGTTTGTTGGGCCCATATAGAGATAGGCTACTAATTCTGTAGTTGGGCCTTATCATTTTACAAGACGTTCTCTTATCAAACTTCAGAGGAGAGGAAATAAAAAATATCCATAAAGTTCAAGGCTACTATATAGGCCTGCCTACTTATAATTTATGTAAGGTAGTTGAATGCACAGAAACTGACTATTATCTGAATGCAAACGAACAGAAGGCATATAGCCCAATTCCCCCGTAGACCACTCACCTTTACGCGGGCATAAATGGGTAATCACCTGTCTCCCTCCAGAGTAGATTTCCTCGTACTTAGTCCAGTTGGAATACCTCTGGTCCCCTCGGATCACAACCCGTATACCTTGTTTCTTCAGGTACATGGGCTTTTCTGCTAACCCGAAAGTCCCTCGTTTGTCGTAGCATTTCCAAGCAGGTGCGCTGTCACAGTCGCTGATCGAGGCCAGGCGCGCGTGCCGAGGTATCGCACTGCTTGGGTTGGCCCAAAGACACTTGGCTGATTGTGTGTGATGCAACTTCATATCGTTCGTCCATTTCCATTGTTGATAGGGACTGGTGACATTGCATTTGCCGAGGATCACAGTCGTGTTGTGGGTTGACAGGCATAGTTTCTTTGGTGTGTGTACAATAAGGAAACCGTCTAAATGGGAGATACAAAGAGATGGTCAATGGTGGGGGACTAACAATCATTGAAAGGCTGAATAACTAATGTTCCAAAAACGAATTAGTACCAAATTATTCTTATTTGGAAAGCAATTTAGTGATGTAATGTTTGAAATGCTTAAGGCCCAACATTTCTCTTATACCTACGGGCTACAAAAAGCTGTTAAATCAGTTCTCAAAAGGCAACAGTTTTATTCGATTCCAACTAGTTAATTTTCTTTGGTTGTAACTTAATAAAGTATGTAAAATGTACGTTATTGTTATTAACGAATAATCCCTCATCTCAAACCTTCTGAGTGAATGTATTAGGCTAAAGCTGTCCGTTAAATAATATCATGGTCAATATGAGGTGAAATAAACATGTTCTTTGCCAAAGAATGAACCATTTATTGTTACAGTGAGATAGCCTACTTTTATCATAATATTTGGAATAACCTCAATCAAAAAATTAGTTTACTGACTGACCCTTCCCTGTATAGACAAGGATGAACTAAAGTTTCCGTTGTTGACTACCTTCACGCGCCATAAATGTGGTTATTAGCCTACTCTAATAATCAGCAAGATAATTAACCGACCACTTCACACTTTAAAAGACAGACTACTTACTTGTCGAAGAGCATCGAAAAAGTACAAAGATAACGAAAAACAAAGTATCCATTTTAGTCTACAAGTTGTAACGGTTTAACGCTTCCGCTAGATTCAGATGAGTTGAGGCGTCGAAGGGAAGTTGCCTTCTGGGGAGGACAAAGTCAGTGACCAGCGCTTCCTTCTATTCAATTGTTTTTGTGGTTTCATATTAAAGTACCCTTCAGCACTGGACATCGACAGGGAAATGCTCTTCTATCGGAAATACCAAAGAACATCGCAGATGTTCAAGTGTTCAGATAGCAGGCAAACAGATGCAATGTGGGGACACAGGTTTATATACCCTGGATAGATGGTATACGATGCATTGTGCGTGATGCGTAGCTACCCAAGTTTAGAATATTCACAACATAAGAAAAAATGACAAGAAAAATGTTTGATATTTTTCAGTGTAGGCATTTTATTATTTAGTGTAGCCAACAGCACATCACCAAACCCAGTTATTATCATATTCACAATTCAATTTCACATTGGTCAATTATTTGTTAATGTCACAATTTCCCAAATGTTACACTTAGACCTAATTCAAAACAAATCTGGAAGCCGATTGGAGTTATTGTATTTTTTATGCATTGCAATATGGTTGCTGTAACAGTTGTGTTCAAAGTCAACTTACCTAGTAAAGTAATTAACAGAGTAAATCATTACATCATACAGCTATTTACAACTGTACATTTACCAGTTATTTTTCTGGTTTCAGTGACAGTGTCAAATGATTACCATCTCTAGCTCAACCCAGTGTGCCCACCGTGTTCTTCTGGCCTCCTCCAGCTGACAGACAGACAGTGATTAACCTCATGGCTTGACAGACTTAAATCATGCCAGCCCTACACACAAACACAAATGAACACATATTACCATTGGCCTATGAGCATTAAAATACAAGGCAGTTGAAACATTGGTATGGTATCTCTATGGGTGACAACACAACACAAAACTGAGGAAACCAGACTGCATATGCTTCCATATTTTGTTTACATGCACAAAATCATTGATTGTGAAAGGGTAATAGAGAAAGGGATGGACTGGGAAGTGGTGAAAGAGCGCGAAATAATGAGAAACTCGGAATAAGGGCTACAACACTTGTTTGGAGAGCCCCAGAGAATCTCCTGAGTTTTGGGGCCTTCGCTCAGGCTCTGCTCTTTTTTCCTGCTCTTATCTCCAGTAGGAGTGGGTTCTTTGTGGGACAGGGCCCTAAATCCCCCCCGTCTCATCTCTTTCCCCTGCGGAACACTCTCCCCCTCCCTGACTTCCTGTGCTAGTCCTGTGCTAGTCAGGGGAGAGAGGAGGAGAGGAGGGGAGGAGGAGAGGGGAGAGCTCTCTCTCTCTCTCTCTCTCTAAGCAGGACATCTCCTCCACCCTTCCTCCACATCCTCCTGTCAGCCTCCATCCACCGTACTTGTCAACCTTCAAATGTCACCGACACATGAAGCACTAACCTGTCCTGGACCTTCACTCATTGGCACATGTTGTTAGAAAGCTCACATTTGTTGAGTTTTTTGTATCTAATTTTGTATCCAACTTAAAAGTGAACAGTTAGTCTGTGAGAGTTTTTGTTGTTGTTGCTGATTTAGAGGTCCAACACAGAAAATGTTAGTAAGCAGCGATTCTTACAGAAAATACTGCTGTTAAATATCTGAACTAAACCGCAACAACCCACAGACACCCAGCACTGCAGTGGAGATTTCTGCTTCACAAAGGAAAAAAATCTGCTTTCACACTATTTCTGAAAAGAACCTAAGAAACTCAATCAGATCCACTTTAGCCGACATCCGCATAGCGGTTCTTTTGGTGGTGTCGGAGGTGGAACTGCGCTTAGAGCGGTCAAATCCACAAGCATCTCTGTGCATTAAGGCCGGTTAAGGCTATCATGGACACTTCCATTGGACGCAACGAAACCACACCCGACTATAATCCAACAGATCCCATGCAGCCGTGTTACAAGTTCATGCAGCCGCTTTACAAGTTCAAACACTCAAATTAGACTGATAGGCTACGATCCCCCCATCCAAATTAACAGGAAAACATGCATCAGCCTAACATCAATGGTTTGACATTTGAGAGTCATTATTTCTAACATGGATAGAGCCTACACTTCCTGGTACCCTTTTGAACTTCTAATGCAGTAGGGATAATAAGGATAGGAGTGGTTTGTGACACACAACAGCAGCCGCTCCCCGATTTGTCAGCTCATACCGCAGTTACACCTCCAACACCATCAAAACATCAGCTATGCGGATCCGGCCAACGCTGGTTAACGCTAGTTAACGCTCGATCTGATTGAATCCAGGCCTAAAGGCTGCCACTCCTCTACAACAACATCCACAAACCAACCAGCATACAAAGACAGCTTCTATTGTTTCAGAGATCTATAGTTACCCTTACCATCTCACTCACACTCAGTGTAACACAAGGTCACAAATATGCACCTACATTGCATCTGTCTGTCTGTCAGTTATTTGTATGTCCTCTCCTCCCTTTTCCGGTATGTCCTGGTCGGGTCCCTAAAGTCCCACTATGGTTTCCTGCTCATCCCTGTGTCTCATCTCTGTGTCCAGACTGACACAAAATCACCCCTCTGGCAGGTATGCAGCTCAGTTTAGTCGATCACAACATACTGTTAATGGACAGTGAGCTAGGCTGTAGTACCAGTTTCAATAGAGGGATGACAGTACAGTAACTGAGAGAATGTTGTATGATAGCAAATCTTGACTTACGATGGTGATGCGTTTGTAAGGTACTCTTATCCGCTTATCCCTTATGCTGCAAAGGGAGAAGCACCTGTAAAAAATAAATAAATCATATGGTTATTTTAACACGGCATTTTCACCTATTTTTGTACAACTAAATTCCTTTGTAAAATACATTTTCAAATGATTTCCAAAAGTAAGATAAAGCAACATACATTCTTCTTGAAGTGCGTCTTGACACAGTGGCTAGTGTGAGATATAGGCTGGTCCGGTCTCTCCAGGTCTCAGGCTCCTTGTCTCCTCCCTGTCGACCCATTGTGTTCTGCCTGTGAGAGCAGAGAGCTAAGAGGTCAGAGAGACAGTGGCGGGTCCCAGTCCCACGGGGCCAGATAAATGGAGGGAGAGGGTGGAGGGGTGGAGGGGAGTTGGTGCGCTCCTATGCTGAGCCAGGGCGGTCCCTGGGTTGCCCCCCTCCTCCCTCTCTCTCTCTCTCCTTTTCTTTTAGCCCCCTTCTCTCTCCCTCTCGCTTTCTCTTTCCTTCCCCCTATCCCTCTCTCTCTCTTTTGTACCCAGCCTTGCCAGTCTGTTCCTACCACTCTAGTGCCAAGGTCTAGAGATAGGGATGGAGAATAGCATGGTTGGTGAATCGGAAGTTCCACCCTCTACAGGAAGACATGCTGTGTAACCCTGGTCTGTCTACATAGACCCCAGAGCTCTGGACTCTGGACACACAGACCTCCAGAGCTTTAGCCCGAGCACAGAGACCCCCAGAGTGCTAACCCTGAGCACAGAGACCCCCAGAGGGCTAACCCTGAGCACAGAGACCCCCAGAGGGCTAACCCTGAGCACAGAGACCCCCAGAGCGCTAACCCTGAGCACAGAGACCCCCAGAGGGCTAACCCTAAGCACAGAGACCTCCAGAGCGCTAACCCTGAGCACAGAGACCCCCAGAGCGCTAACCCTGAGCACAGAGACCCCCAGAGCGCTAACCCTGAGCACAGAGACCCCCAGAGGGCTAACCCTAAGCACAGAGACCTCCAGAGCGCTAACCCTGAGCACAGAGACCCCCAGAGGGATAACCCTGAGCACAGAGACCCCCAGAGCTCTAACTCCAAGCACAGAGACCCCCAGAAAGCTAACTCTAGACAGACAGACAGAGAACCCAGACTACACTGTTCAAGTTGTGTCTACAGTTTCCCAACTTGGTCCTCAACCCCCAGGTGTTGCACGTGTTAGATACCAGCACTAGGCTAGTGAGGGAAGCAGCGTGATGCTCAGTGGACTAGTTGATACCAGCACTAGAATGGTGAGGGAAGCAGCGTGATGCTCAGTGGACTAGTTGATACCAGCACTAGGCTAGTGAGGGAAGCAGCTTGATGCTCAGTGGACTAGTTGAATCAGGTACAGTGGGGAAAAAAAGTATTTAGTCAGCCACCAATTGTGCAAGTTCTCCCACTTAAAAAGATGAGAGAGGCCTGTAATTTTCATCATAGGTACACGTCAACTATGACAGACAAATTGAGAAAAAGAAATCCTGAAAATCACATTGTAGGATTTTTAATGAATTTATTTGTAAATTATGGTGGAAAATAAGTATTTGGTCACCTACAAACAAGCAAGATTTCTGGCTCTCACAGACCTGTAACTTCTTCTTTAAGAGGCTCCTCTGTCCTCCACTCGTTACCTGTATTAATGGCACCTGTTTGAACTTGTTATCAGTATAAAGACACCTGTCCACAACCTCAAACAGTCACACTCCAAACTCCACTATGGCCAAGACCAAAGAGCTGTCAAAGGACACCAGAAACAAAATTGTAGACCTGCACCAGGCTGGGAAGACTGAATCTGCAATAGGTAAGCAGCTTGGTTTGAAGAAATCAACTGTGGGAGCAATTATTAGGAAATGGAAGACATACAAGACCACTGATAATCTCCCTCGATCTGGGGCTCCACGCAAGATCTCACCCCGTGGGGTCAAAATGATCACAAGAACGGTGAGCAAAATCCCAGATCCACACGGGGGACCTAGTGAATGACCTGCAGAGAGCTGGGACCAAAGTAACAAAGCCTACCATCAGTAACACACTACGCTGCCAGGGACTCAAATCCTGCAGTGCCAGACGTGTCCCCCTACTTAAGCCAGTACATGTCCAGGCCCGTCTGAAGTTTGCTAGAGTGTATTTGGATGATCCAGAAGAGGATTGGGAGAATGTCATATGGTCAGATGAAACCAAAATATAACTTTTTGGTAAAAACTCAACTCGTCGTGTTTGGAGGACAAAGAATGCTGAGTTGCATCCAAAGAACACCATACCTACTGTGAAGCATGGGGGTGGAAACATCATGCTTTGGGGCTGTTTTTATGCAAAGGGACCAGGACGACTGATCCGTGTAAAGGAAAGAATGAATGGGGCCATGTATCGTGAGATTTTGAGTGAAAACCTCCTTCCATCAGCAAGGGCATTGAAGATGAAACGTGGCTGGGTCTTTCAGCATGACAATGATCCCAAACACACCGCCCGGGCAACGAAGGAGTGGCTTCGTAAGAAGTATTTCAAGGTCCTGGAGTGGCCTAGCCAGTCTCCAGATCTCAACCCCATAGAAAATCTTTGGAGGGAGTTGAAAGTCTGTGTTGCCCAGCGACAGCCCCAAAACATCACTGCTCTAGAGGAGATCTGCATGGAGGAATGGGCCAAAATACCAGCAACAGTGTGTGAAAACCTTGTGAAGACTTACAGAAAACGTTTGACCTGTGTCATTGCCAACAAAGGGTATATAACAAAGTATTGAGAAACTTTTGTTATTGACCAAATACTTATTTTCCACCATAATTTGCAAATAAATTCATAAAAAATCCTACAATGTGATTTTCTGGATTTTTTTTCTTCTCATTTTGTCTGTCATAGTTGACGTGTACCTATGATGAAAATTACAGGCCTCTCTCATCTTTTAAAGTGGGAGAACTTGCACAATTGGTGGCTGACTAAATACTTTTTTCCCCCACTGTATTACCAGGTGTGCTAGTGCTATAATTATTTGTTCTATTCACCCGTTGAAACCTGGTGATTATGTACAACAATTGGAGGTCCCTAAGGACAGGGATGGGAAACACTGGAAACACCGTCCACATACAATGCTATGGTGGTCCAATAACAAAACTGTCTGCAGCCATTTCATTAAATAAGTGATCAGGCTAATGGGGCCCTGTGGCTGGGCAGACCATCCCTTCTCACTCCATGTTATTTCAACTAGTCCTCCTGAAATGGTGGGAAAGTAAACTCATCATGTCCCATGTTAACCTCACACACTCAATCACACACACACACACACACACACACACACACACACACACACACACACACACACACACACACACACACACACACACACACACACACACACACACACACACCTTTGCTTTAATGGGAGTCATAAAGCGCTTCCTCCTTGTCATTCAGTCCGGTCCAGGCAGGGTTTGGCTGCTAATGCTAGCAGCTCAGGAAATCTCCTGTTCCTCTGCAATAAGCCATTTCCTGGTTCAATCAGAGTCTGGTGACCTTGTGCACACATCCACACCCTGACCTATGAACCCTGAGGAGGGCTGGAGAGAGATGGATGACCCAAACTGTCTGTCTCTGTGATGATGGGGCAGAGAGCCCAACATAGCAAGCTGGCTGTATTAGTGTACTAGGTCAAATACATTTGTGCCTTAGTTCTAATGATATTGTTTACATTGTGAAGTACTTGACATGTTGTCACTGCTGAGGAGCTGTTGAAGTGTATTGCATTACAAGTGATCTGGGATTACAATTTGATTACTTGTCGATAAAACATTCCAGGTATTCTCTGGTGGTAGAAGAAGGGAGGAGAGAGGAGGAGGAGGGGAGAGGAGGGGAAAGGGGACTAGGAAAGGAGGAGGTGACCCCTCTCCTCTGGCCATCCAGACTGATGACTGAGACAGAGCACACAGAGCACAGCTTCCATCCTGGTGTTCTGGTCAGGAAACGACCTGACACGCACTCCTGTCCCAGCCTTTCCCCTTTTATAATCAGGCAGAGTTGCCCTAGCATGTCTAGGGGTCCTGATAACATCCTTGTGAGTCTGCAGGTCATCCCTTGGTCCATCTCCACAGGCCATATTGGCTTCCTCTTATTGACCTTTCATTTGAAATGTTGAGGTCTATCTTATATTTTTTATTTTTTATTTTTTTATATTAAAACATACAATCTACTTGCAGCGAAGCTGGGCAACATCTACATCACATTAGTCATCTAACAGACTCCCATCCAGAGCGACCCACAGAAGCAACCAGGGTCAACGCCCTGCTCAAGGGCACGTCGACAGATCTCCCACAAGGTCAAAAATGGGGACACGAACCAGCGACCTATCAGCCACCGGCCCAAGCTCTTAACTGCCAGGCCACCAGCCCTCCAAGATCCCCCCCACAGTTCCCCGAGAGCTGCCTCTCAACCATCTGAGACCCCCCCCCCCCCAATATAATTCCATTCCACACCCACAAGACCCCACCAATGCACCAACAAGCAACATATAGGCTGGTTAGAAGGCTGCCTAGAAGGTCAGCATCCCGGAGTCGCCTCTTCACTGTTGACGTTGAGACTGGTGTTTTGCGGGTACTATTTAATGAAGCTGCCAGTTGAGGATCTGTGAGGCATCTGTTTCTCAAACTAGACACTCTAATGTATTTGTCCTCTTGCTCAGTTGTGCACCGGGGCCTCCCACTCCTCTTTCTATTCTGGTTAGAGCCAGTTTGCGCTGTTCTGTGAAGGGAGTAGTACACAGCGTTGTACGAGATCTTCAGTTTCTTGGCAATTTCTCGCATGGAATAGCCTTCATTTCTCAGAACAAGAATAGACTGACGAGTTTCAGGAGAAAGTTTCTGGCCACTTTGAGCTTGTAATCGAACCGACAATTGCTGATGCTCCAGATGCTCAACTAGTCTCAAGAAGGCCAGTTTTATTGCTTCTTTAATCAGCACAACAGTTTTAAGCTGTGCTAACATAATTGCAAAAGGGTTTTCTAATGATCAATTAGCCTTTTAAAATGATAAACTTGGATTAGCAAACACAACGTGCCATTGGAACACAGGACTGATGGTTGCTGATAATGGGCCTCTGTACGCCTATGTAGATATTCCATAAAAAATCAGCCGTTTCCAGCTACAATAGGCATTTACAACATTAACAATGTCTACACTGTATTTCTGATCAATTTGATGTTATTTTAATGGACAAAAAAAATGATTTTCTTTCGAAAACAAGGACATTTCTAAGTGTCCCCAAACTTTTGAATGGTAGTGTATATTTAGCACCCCTACTTTGTAAAAGTGCTAGGTGGCTAGTATTACAGAGAAACAACAAAACATTTTCGTTTGATTTATTCTTCAAGAAATCAATAGGCTACATAACTTAATCAAATTCATTTTCAAACATACAGTGGGGGAAAAAAGTATTTAGTCAGCCACCAATTGTGCAAGTTCTCCCACTTAAAAAGATGAGAGAGGCCTGTCATTTTCATCATAGGTACACGTCAACTATGACAGACAAAATGAGAAAAAAAAATCCAGAAAATCACATTGTAGGATTTTTAATGAATTTATTTGCAAATTATGGTGGAAAATAAGTATTTGGTCAATAACAAAAGTTTCTCAATACTTTGTTATATACCCTTTGTTGGCAATGACACAGGTCAAACGTTTTCTGTAAGTCTTACACAAGGTTTTCACACACTGTTGCTGGTATTTTGGCCCATTCCTCCATGCAGATCTCCTCTAGAGCAGTGATGTTTTGGGGCTGTCGCTGGGCAACACAGACTTTCAACTCCCTCCAAAGATTTTCTATGGGGTTGAGATCTGGAGACTGGCTAGGCCACTCCAGGACCTTGAAATGCTTCTTACGAAGCCACTCCTTCGTTGCCCGGGCGGTGTGTTTGGGATCATTGTCATGCTGAAAGACCCAGCCACGTTTCATCTTCAATGCCCTTGCTGATGGAAGGAGGTTTTCACTCAAAATCTCACGATACATGGCCCCATTCATTCTTTCCTTTACACGGATCAGTCGTCCTGGTCCCTTTGCAGAAAAACAGCCCCAAAGCATGATGTTTCCACCCCCCATGCTTCACAGTAGGTATGGTGTTCTTTGGATGCAACTCAGCATTCTTTGTCCTCCAAACACGACGAGTTGAGTTTTTACCAAAAAGTTATATTTTGGTTTCATCTGACCATATGACATTCTCCCAATCCTCTTCTGGATCATCCAAATGCACTCTAGCAAACTTCAGACGGGCCTGGACATGTACTGGCTTAAGCAGGGGGACACGTCTGGCACTGCAGGATTTGAGTCCCTTGCGGCGTAGTGTGTTACTGATGGTAGGCTTTGTTACTTTGGTCCCAGCTCTCTGCAGGTCATTCACTAGGTCCCCCCCGTGTGGTTCTGGGATTTTTGCTCACCGTTCTTGTGATCATTTTGACCCCACGGGGTGAGATCTTGCGTGGAGCCCCAGATCGAGGGAGATTATCAGTGGTCTTGTATGTCTTCCATTTCCTAATAATTGCTCCCACAGTTGATTTCTTCAAACCAAGCTGCTTACCTATTGCAGATTCAGTCTTCCCAGCCTGGTGCAGGTCTACAATTTTGTTTCTGGTGTCCTTTGACAGCTCTTTGGTCTTGGCCATAGTGGAGTTTGGAGTGTGACTGTTTGAGATTGTGGACAGGTGTCTTTTATACTGATAAAAAGTTCAAACAGGTGCCATTAATACAGGTAACGAGTGGAGGACAGAGGAGCCTCTTAAAGAAGAAGTTACAGGTCTGTGAGAGCCAGAAATCTTGCTTGTTTGTAGGTGACCAAATACTTATTTTCCACCATAATTTGCAAATAAATTCATTAAAAATCCTACAATGTGATCTTCTGGATTTTTTCCTCTCATTTTGTCTGTCATAGTTGACGTGTACCTATGATGACAATTACAGGCCTCTCTCATCTTTTTAAGTGGGAGAACTTGCACAATTGGTGGCTGACTAAATACTTTTCCCCCCCACTGTACCTCCTGCAATTCCTGCCCATCATCAATAGCTAAAATCAAATCATATGCTGTGTCACTACACTTTCTCTCCTCCTCCACTGACGATATCATAATAAATAATTATGATAAAACGTGGGCTTGAAAATGAAGTTTAGCATGGCAGCTCTGTATCATTTGACCATGAAACAGATGAAGACTAAAGGACTGTAAGTTATTTATAATGAGGGATACCTGGAGAAAATCTGACCTCTCTGAAATGAAAATGGATGGCCCTCCCTTCAGTAAAATATAATTTTTTACCTGACCCTCCCTGAACGCTTAAAAAATATATAAAAAAGTGACCCTCCCCTATATCTAAAATAATAATTCAAACAGTGGATAGCAGAGAATATGCCTGCCATTTACCCTCACTCCGAGGACAGACCTTAGATGTTCAGTTTTAGAAACTGTTCTTTGTTTTGTAAGTGTTACATGGCAAAGTAGCCTGAAGGTTGTGGATTCGCAAACCACTGTGGACAAGGGTAGGGGTGAAAAAATCCCCATTATTGAGAAAAAGCCATTAGTTTTTAACACAGCAACCGCATAGGCCTATATGCACTTGCAACATTTTTTTTAATTTGGGAAACTGTCATTTTATTTTATTTTATATACAGTACCAGTCTAAAGTTTGGACACACCTACTCATTCAAGGGTTTTTCTTTATTTTTACTATTTTCTACATTGTAGAATAATAGTGAAGACATCAAAACTATGAAATAACACATATGGAATCATGTAGTAACCCAAAAAGTGTTAAAAAAATCAAAATATATTTGAGATTCTTCAAATAGCCACCAGTTGCCTTGATGACAGCTTTGCACACTCTTGGCATTCTCTCAACCAGCTTCACCTGGAATGCTTTTCCAACAGTCTTGAAGGTGTTCCCACATATGCTGAGCACTTGTTGGCTGTTTTTCCTTCACGCTGCGGTCTAACTTATCCCAACCCTCTCAATTTGGTTGAGGTCGGGGGATTGTGGAGGCCAGGTCATCTGATGCAAATCAAATCAAATCAAATCAAATTTTATTGGCCACATGCGTCGAATACAACAGGTGCAGACATTACAGTGAAATGCTTACTTACAGCCCTTAACCAACAGTGCATTTATTTTTAATAAAAAAGTAAAATAAAACAACAACAAAAATGTGTTGAGAAAAAAAAGAGCAGAAGTAAAATAAAATAACAGTAGGGAGGCTATATATCCAGGGGGGTACCGGTGCAGAGTCAATGTGCGGGGGCACCGGCTAGTTGAGGTAGTTGAAGTAATATGTACATGTGGGTAGGGTTAAAGTGACTATGCATAAATAATTAACAGAGTAGCAGCAGCGTAAAAAGATGGGGTGGGGGGGCAGTGCAAATAGTCCGGGTAGCCATGATTAGCTGTTCAGGAGTCTTATGGCTTGGGGGTAGAAGCTGTTGAGAAGTCTTTTGGACCTAGACTTGGCACTCCGGTACCGCTTGCCGTGCGGTAGCAGAGAGAATAGTCTATGACTAGGGTGGCTGGAGTCTCCTGAGGGGGAATAGGCTTTGTCGTGCCCTCTTCACAACTGTCTTGGTGTGTTTGGACCATGATAGTTCGTTGGTGATGTGGACACCAAGGAACTTGAAGCTCTCAACCTGTTCCACTACAGCCCCGTCGATGAGAATGGGGGCGTGCTCAGTCCTCTTTTTTTTCCTATAGTCCACAATCATCTCCTTTGTCACGTTGAGGGAGAGGTTGTTATCCTGGCACCACACGGCCAGGTCTCTGACCTCCTCCCTATAGGCTGTCTCATCGTTGTAGGTGATCAGGCCTACTACTGTTGTGTCGTCGGCAAACTTAAAGATGGTGTTGGAGTCGTGTCTGGCCATGCAGTCATGGGTGAACAGGGAGTACAGGAGGGGTCTGAGCACGCACCCCTGAGGGGCCCCCGTGTTGAGGATCAGTGTGGCAGATGTGTTGTTACCTACCCTTACCACCTGGGGGCGGCCCGTCAGGAAGTCCAGGATTCAGTTGCAGAGGGAGGTGTTTAGTCCCAGGATCCTTAGCTTAGTGATGAGCTTTGAGGGCACTATGGTGTTGAATGCTGAGCTGTAGTCAATGAATAGCATTCTCACGTAGGTGTTCCTCTTGTCCAGGTGGGAAAGGGCAGTGTGGAGTGCAATAGAGATTGCATCATCTGTGGATCTGTTGGGGCGGTATGCAAATTGGAGTGGGTCTAGGGTTTCTGGGATAATGGTGTTGATGTGAGCCATGACCAGCCTTTCAAAGCACTTCATGGCTACAGACGTCAGTGCTACGGGTTGGTAGTCATTTAGGCAGGTTATCTTAGTGTCCTTGGGCACGGGGACTATGGTGGTCTGCTTGAAACATGTTGGTATTACAGACTCAGTCAGGGACATGTTGAAAATGTCAGTGAAGACACTTGCCAGTTGGTCAGCACATGCTCGAAGTACACGTCCTGGTAATCCGTCTGGCCCTGCGGCCTTGTGAATGTTGACCTGCTTAAAAGTCTTACTCACATCGGCTACGGAGAGCGTGATCACATAGTCATCCAGAACAGCTGGTGCTCTCATGCATGCTTCAGTGTTGCTTGCCTCGAAGCGAGCATAGAAGTGGTTTAGCTTGTCTGGTAGGTAACTCTGGGTCTTCCATTCCTGTGGCGGTCCTCAGTTAAATATGACATTTAACTGATTACAAATTATATGACCCTCCCCTGGACTAACAAAAAAACAAAAATAAACCCTCCCCCTGACTGAAATTTTAAAAGCATGATCCTCCCATTTTCCTTTGGGTAACAATTGCGTAAATCTTGACCGCTCCATAACTTCTAAAGCCACCAACAGGCTATTGCTCTGTCCTCACTAATGTTCCTGAAAACTAAACATGATCCCTCACCTTGGACAGCTTGGCTGACCACAGAAAATGTTGCTTCCTCTTTTCACTTTCAGTCTTACGGCTACTTCCTAGACTCTCAGATTTGACTTGACACTGATTTATGAGATTGCTTAGGGAATCTTCATGCGTAAAAGCCACTTATCACACACGTAACCTTTTATAGTATGCTGTCAAGGATGAAACTGCATCATCAATTGGATAAATGAATTATATGTATCCATGGTGGTGGTGGGGGGTGTATTGAGGAACCTGTGTGAATTTAGACCGCTGCATTGCTAGAGCACCTGTCCCATTGGCAGATGTTTCATTGGTTGATAGAACCTATCCTCTATTGCATGTAATCAGTTACAGTGCCTTCAGAAAGTATTCACACCCCTTAACCTTTTCCACATTCTGTTGTGTTACAAGGTGGGATTATATAAACAAATAAAGAGAGTCGCACACTATGTATAAACTCCCAGTTATTTATTGGGTAAAAAAACACCAATGTTTCGGCATCACTGTGCCTTCTTCAGGGTCTACAAGGTAGGATTAAAATGGATGTAATTGTCTTTTTTTGTCAACAATCTACACAAAATAATCTGTAATGTCAAAGTGGAAGGAAAATATAAACGTTTGTAAAAACGTAATAATAATAATAAAACACTAATATATCTTGATTCCATAAGTAATCAACCCCCTGAGTCAATACATGTTAGAATCACCTTTGGCAGCGATTACAGCTGTGAGTCTTTCTGGGTAAGTCTCTAAGAGCTTTGCACACTTGGATTGTACCATTTTTGCACTTAAAAAAAAATATATATTCTTCACATCAGTCAAGTTGGTTGTTGATCATTGCTAGACAGCCATTTTCAAGTCTTTCCATAGATTTGTCAAGCCGATTTAAGTCAAAACTGTAACTAGGCCACTCAGGGACATTCAATGTCATCTTGGTAAGCAACTCCAGTGTATATTTGGCCATGTGTTTTAGGTAATTGTCCTGCTGAAAGGTGAATTTGTCTCCTAGTGTCTGTTGGAAAGCAGACTAAACCAAGTATTCCTCTAGGATTTTGCCTGTAATTAACTCTATTACATTTCTTTTTATCCTAAAAAACAACCTAGTCCTTGCCGATGACAAGCATACCCATAACATGATGCAGCCACCACCATGCTTGAAAATATGAAGACTGGTACTCAGTAACGTGTTGTGATGGATTTGCCCCAAACATAACACTTTTTATTCAGGACATAAAGTTAATTTCTTTGCCACATTTTTTGTAGTTTTACATTAGTTTGTTATTGCAAACAGGATGCATGTTTTGGAATATTTTTATTCCCGTAGAGGCTTCCTTCTTTACACTCTATCATTTAGATTAGTATTGTGGAGTAACTACAATGTTGTTGATCCATCTTCAGATTTCTCCTATCACAGCCATTAAACTCTGTAACTGTTTTAAAGTCACCATTGGACTCATGGTGAAATCCCTGAGCGGTTTCCTTCCTCTCCAGCAACTGAGTTAGGAAGGATGCCTGTATCTTTGCAGTGACTGGGTGTATTGATACACCATCCAAAGTGTAATTAATAACTTCACCATGCTCAAAGGGACCTTACAGATAATTGTATGTGTGGGGTACAGTAATGAGGTAGTCATTCAAAAATAATGTTAAACACTATTATTGGACACAGAGTGAGTCCATGCAACTTATATGTCACTTGTTAAGCACATTTTTACTCCTGAACTTATTTAGGCTTGCCATAACAAAGGGGTTGAATTCTTATTGATGCAAGTAATTTCAGCTTTTCATTTTTAATAATCTAAAAACATAATTCCAATTTGACATTATGGGGTATTGTGTGTCTCAATTTAATCTATTTAAAATTCTGGCTGTAACGCAACAAAATGTGGAAAAAGTCAAGGGGTGTGAATACTTTCTGAAGGCACTACATGTAATCTGATTATAAAAAAACGTTAACTATAATCAGTTACGTTACCAGCTAAAATATTGGAATCAGATTACAGATACTATTGAAAAACTAGATGATTACTTCTTGGATTAGCCTAATTTAAATTCAGAAAGGATGTTTGCGAAAAAATGCATTACGAAACCTTTCTGTTTTTTTCAATGACATTCAATTCAGCATTGAAAAAAGTTGCAAATGTAGGTTTGTTTCCACCGGAGCGAGTCTGACCACAAGTCAGATACCACTATGATGACACACCAAATGCGTTTGATGGACTAGTAACTGTAACGGATTACATTTAGAAAGTATACTACCCAACCCTGGTGCTGAAAAGGATGAAGAGCGCAATCTCACACTCACCTCCAGGCAGCTCTGCTTCTTCAATCAGGCTCCACAATTCGTTGAGAAACAAGGCCTGCAATAAGAGTGTGGTATTTTAATACACCACAAGATGGCAGTAATCTACAGGAGTCTACAGTAGCCCACACTGACACATGGTATCAATACTGTATGGTAATAACAATACAACGTGCGCTCCTCCTCCCTACTCCGCCTTTTGCTCACAACATCTGTCTATTATTGAATGGACTTCGTCATGATGCGCCGTGGCATGAATATCGCTCTACTCTAGCCAGACAAGCCATTGCAAAGAAACCAAGGGGGGAAGTCCAACACTAATTTTACTGCAAAGTGTTCTCTGAAGAACATTTCTGTGTATGGCTATTATGTGTTTTCTTGCTATTATTATTCTCACTTTTCTGCTTGGAGTGGCGGACTGCGCGGGCACAGAAGGGACCGGGGTTCTTGACACCGACACGGACTGCCCGTCGCTTTGTAACTGTGAAGACAACGGCATGCTTCTGCGCGTTGACTGTGTGGACCTCGGTTTCGCGGAGTTGCCTTCAAAGTTGAGCGTATTTACTTCCTACCTGTAAGTTTCAATTATATTCATAACTTGTTTGTGTGCTGGCAACTGTTGCGAGTGTAAACTTTACTGTATTATGGATGCTCTCCATACACGTTTGCACCGGTCTTTTCAGCAGGGGATAAAACACAAAATACCAACGCTAAAATAAGCGTCTCTCTCTCTCTCTCTCTCTCTCAGCACTAGAGAAAGTTAATTAGGTCATCTCTGTGATGGATTTGGTGGCCCTGCAGGTTCTCTCAGAAGTCTGTAGAGTTCTACTGTGAGGACACTCTGACCCTACCAGTGTCAGCCTTGAGTAGGATTACTGTAATGGTTCTTTACAAGAGTTGAAAGACCAAAGGACAAACCTCTTTCTGAGCCAGGTCACAGACATGACATTGCTCCAAATATCATAACATTCACTACATACTTTTGATTGTTGATGTGTGTGCATTGGCTTGTGTAAATACACACATGCCGATCTGTAAGTGCTGCTGCATACATACTGTACTTGTCCATAATAAAGGGATGAAAAAGGACAGCTCATTAACCCCTTCCCTGCTGGAGACAGCCATGCAGGAACTAGGGGATTTTCATAGGAAATGCTATGGATTCCTGACATGCATACAACATAGCAAATGGTTAACTGAAAGTTGAAGGCAAAGGGGGTCTTTGTTAGGGACCAGAGGGAATTACGGAGAGAGAGAAGAGGGGGGGGATAGAGAGAGGGAAAAGAGAGAGAGAGAGAGAGAGAGAGAAAGAATCATCCGCCCCAAGCCTCTCTGTCACCACTAAAAGCCTGCGAACAGAATGGTTTTGTCAGTCATGTTGCCTGCTTCTCACATTTCACCCTCAGCAGCACTAATGCAATGTTCCTCCAGTGCACATCCAACCATTTTAATGTACAGTAGTTCAATTCATACAAATATTACGCCGTCAAGTTTAAGATTGAAGAATTACATTCTTTCTGTTCAGACCTGTATAGATTCTTGGTATATGATGTAAAATTTGTACAGATACCTTGGCTTCTTAACATTGCACAGTACAACATTATTACATGTACGGCGATGCCTAAAGCAGACAGGCTGTCACAAATAGAGATTATTTATCTAAAGGGAATGAGGTACACACAGGAGGCATTCCTGCTCATTCCCTCTCAGTCAGATTGTATCCCCTCTGGTCCCAGACCATAACTGTACTGGGCTACTGGCTCATTGTTTTGGCTTTCTGTTTTTTTGACTGTGCACATGATATTACAATTAAATAACATTCTGCGTTTATGTGTTTTAGACCAGAGACTATTTGAAAAAGCTTGAAAGTAGATAAATTGAAGTTCTAGAAGTTATGAAGTTCTAGACTTCCCTTTGGAAGATTTGAGAAGTCTGAAACATTACAACTTTCCAGGGAGGAAGGAGTTAACGGAGACACGGTCACACTGTAGTAGCATGCTTTGCATCATGACACCCTTGCTAATGTCAGAGGGTCTTAGTTGTGAAATGTTAAGGACACCACACAGAATCAAAGCCTTTGATCAACGCCTCATCACCATCCTTTATCTAGAACAGCGGGACAAATCCCTCCTTAAATCTTTACACAGACACTGTCAGCCATGTCTAAATCTGTAGAGATAGTATAGGCCTGCTGGACTGTAACTTCCAAAGCCCGCTGGTATTGCAGTGTTGTATTATAACACATTATGATACAATGACTCGAACAGAGAACATGTGGTTCTTTCTGCTGACTTGAACACTCCTCTGCAGTATCTATTATTTTCCTAAGTGAAGTCCCAATTTCTAGAGCTTGCTCCTGAAAAATGCCATGGAAATATTCCATTTTATGACCAATTCTTAACACATATTGACCAAGTTATTCCATGAAAGACTGTGCAAATTGCCTTAAGAGGTCAGGGTCAAGGATCACCTCTGGGTTTGCAAGGTCCCAAGGCTGCAAGGCTTGACAGCCAAAGGGACCCAAAACATATGTACAGTGCATTTGGAAAGTATTCAGACTAGGGCTGTCCCCGACAAAAAAATGAATTGTTCGACCGAAAGTCATCTGTTCTTTCGACCAATAGATTGGTCGAAATGTTTAAACGTGTATTTTTCCATATATAGACACACCCTATGTGTTTTAATAAAATCAACTATATGCATTGAGCTTGTCTGGTGCTTAAAGCTTAAGGTTTGATAAAATAAGGCAAATGCCTCAAGAGGGCGCCAGAGATCTACATAACCAGAAGAAAAACAACGTAACCTGACCCAACTATTCTCCTCCCGCTCCTGCTGGCTTTTGCAGATTCTGCTATTATCTCCTGAAGTTGCCAGTAATAGGCTACACGAGGAGTCAGCAACCTTTCTCATGTTGAATGCCAATTGATCTTACCATTTCTACCGATCTGCATGCCAGTTATGGTTTTCATATGCACATTTTTGTGAAACAGTTTAATTTAATTTATTTATAACAACTTTATATCTCAAAATCAATGTCATGTGGTTAATCAAAATTTTATCCAAATGTAAATGAAAATTATACAAACCTAAAAAGTAACTTCTATTGCCATTGCCAACTATGTAAAAATAGCCTACATAAAGCCAACAAATAAAAACATTGCAGCCTGTAGGTAGAAGATATCCTGATAAAAATAAATATCCTATACAGTAAACCACATTGGCTACACATGGCCTGTCTACAACGAACTTGAAACATTGTATCAACTATTAACTTGCGTCCCGCCTGAAACTTGTGCTAGTGAACTTGCAACATTGTATAAAATATTCTGGGCCCTCAGAGTTTCCCATGCCAGTGAGCTCAGGACAGACACAGCTGTAGGCTATTTTCTCAAGGAATAAGAAGCAGTGCTTGACTTGGGCAGGAGCTCACCGGAGCTGAGTACCGGCACCTCAAATGTCCTACTGTTTGAGCTCATGTTCCTCTTATAGAATATTAGCTCAAAAGTATGGTAGAGATCCTGCACCTAAATATAAACAGTACCAGCACCCAAAATGAGTACCGGAACCTATTTCCGTCCAAGTCAAGGACTGATAAGAAGTAATCAGGCAGGCCTATTTTATGACGTTTCCATTGGATCTGAGAATTACATTTTTCCCTTTCACGCTGAGTGGTTATCGAAAGGGAGAGAGCTGGAAAGATTTTTCAAATATATTGAGGAACTACAGTGGCTTGCGAAAGTATTCACCCCCCTTGGCATTTTTCCTATTTTGTTGCCTTACAACCTGGAATTAAAATTGATTTTTGGGGGGTTTGTATCATTTGATTTACACAACATGCCTACCACTTTTACATTTACATTTACATTTTAGTCATTTAGCAGACGCTCTTATCCAGAGCGACATACAGGAGCAATTAGGGTTAAGTGCCTTGCTTAAGGGCACATCGACAGATTTTTCACCTAGTCGGCTCGGGGATTAGAACCAGCGACCTTTCGGTTACTGGCACAACGCTCTTACCCACTAAGCTACCTGCCGCCCTTTGAAGATGCAAAATATTTTTTTGTGTGAAACAAACAAGAAATAATACAAAAAAACTGAAAACTTGAGCGTGCATAACTATTCCCTGTGCACCCCCTAAAGTCAATACTTTGTAGAGCCACCTTTTGCAGCAATTACAGCTGCAAGTCTCTTGGGGTATGTCTCTATAAGCTTAGCACATCTAGCCACTGGGATTTTTGCCCATTCTTCAAGGCAAAACTGCTCCAGCTCCTTCAAGTTGGATGGGTTCCGCTGGTGTACAGCAATCTTTAAGTCATACCACAGATTCTCAATTGGATTGAGGTCTGGGCTTTGACTAGGCCATTCCAAGACATTTAAATGTTTCCCCTTAAACCACTCGAGTGTTCCTTTAGCAGTATGCTTAGGGTCATTGTCCTGCTGGAAGGTGAACCTCTGTCCCAGTCTCAAATCTCTGGAAGACTGAAACAGGTTTCTCTCAAGAATTTCCCTGTATTTAGCGCCATCCATCATTCCTTCAATTCTGACCAGTTTCCCAGTCCCTGCCGATGAAAAACATACCCACAGCATGATGTTGCCACCACCATGCTTCACTGTGGGGATGGTGTTCTCGGGGTGATGAGAGGTGTTGGGTTTGCGCCAGACATAGCGTTTTCCTTGATGGCCATAAAGCTTAATTTTAGTCTCATCTGACCAGAGTACCTTCTTCCATATGTTTGGGGAGTCTCCCACATGGCTTTTGGTGAACACCAAACGTGTTTGCTTATTTTTTTCTTTAAGCAATGGCTTTTTTCTGGCCACTCTTCCGTAAAGCCGAGCTCTGTGGAGTGTACGGCTTAAAGTGGTCCTATGGACAGATACTCCAATCTCCACTGTGGAGCTTTGCAGCTCCTTCAGGGTTATCTTTGGTCTCTTTGTTGCCTCTCTGATTAATGCCCTCCTTGCCTGGTCTGTGAGTTTTGGTGGGTGGACCTCTCTTGGCAGGTTTGTTGTGATGCCATATTCTTTCCATTTTTGCCTTCATTTGCGCGCAGGCCAGGAAGCCTATAGGTCTACTTCTATGCGTGCGCATTCTTACTCAACATTGACAGGAGCGCTCCAAACAAAAGACAATGACTAAATTGACAAAACTTGTAAATGGAAGGAAATAAACCAAAACTTGTTTCTCACAAGTGTAGCATAGGTTGTGGACTCTGCAAAGACTGGAATAATAATATTGAATGCATTAAAATAAATTCCCATAACCAAAGTAACAAACATTGTAGATTAGAAATTATAGGAATTAACGGTAAATGTGGTACTGGTGATATACAGTGCCTTCGGAAAGTATTCAGACATTTTGTTACATTACAGCCTTATTCTAAAATGGATTAAATAAAAACAAATCCTCATCAATCAACCTTATTTACATAAGTATTCAGACCCTTTGCTATGAGACTCGAAATTGAGCTCCGGTGCATCCTGTTTCCATTGACCATCCTTGAGATATTTATTCAATTTGATTGGAGTCAACCTGTGGTAAATTCAATTGATTAGACATGATTTGGAAAAGCACACAACTGAATATATAAGGTCCCACAGTTGACAGTACATTTTAGAGCAAAAAATCAAGCCATGAGGTCGAAGGAATTGTCCGTAGAGCTCTGAGAGAGGATTGTGTCGAGGCACAGATCTGGGGAAGGATACCAACACATTTCTGCAGCATTGAAGGTCCCCAAGAACACAGTGGCCTTCATCATTCTTCAATGGGAGAAGTTTGGAACCACCAAGACCCTTCCTAGAGCTGGCCGCCCGGCCAACCTGAGCAATCGGGGGAGAAGGGCCTTGGTCAGGGAGGTGACCAAGAACCCGATGGTCACTCTGACAGAGCTCCAGAATTCCTCTGTGGAGATGGGAGAACCTTCCAGAAGGACAACCATCTCTGCAGCACTCCACCAATCAGGCCTTTATGGTAGAGTGGCCAGATGGAAGCCACTCCTCAGTAAAAGGCACGACAGCCCGCTTGGAGTTTGCCAAAAGGAACCTAAAGACTCTCAGACCATGAGAAACAAGATTCTCTGGTCTGATGAAACCAAGTTTGAACTCTTTGGTCTGAATGCTTTGGGACAAGTCTCTGAATGTCTTTGAGTGGCCCGGACTTGAACCCGATCAAACATCTCTGGAGAGACCTGAAAATAGCTGTGCAGCAACACTCCCCATCCAACCTGACAGAGCTTGAGAGGATCCGCAGAGAAGAATGGGACAAACTCCCCAAATACAGGCGTGCCAAGCTTGTAGCGTCATACCCAAGAAGACTCAAGGCTGTAATCGCTGCCAAAGTACTGAGTAAAGGGTCTGAATACTTATGTATTCTGGAGTGAGAAGTGCATTGTGCATCTGGGCGCATGGTCAATCTGACGTCTGCATTGGCCATGCAGCATTGACAGTGATATGGCCTCAGCGGAAGTCAGGGCATTCATACTTCTTCAGGTGATGAGCAGTGCCTGGTTTCCTCCAGACGTGATGCTTGGCATTCAGGCCAAAGAGTTAAATCTTGGTTTCATCAGACCAGAGAATCTTGTTTCTCATGGGTCATGTGCCTTTTACTGAGGAGTGTCTTCCGTCTGGCCACTCTGCCATAAAGGCCTGATTGGTGGAGTTCTGCAGAGATGGTTGTCCTTCTGGAAGTTTTTCCCATCTCCACATAGGATCACTGGAGCTTTATCAGAGTGACCATCGAGTTCTTGGTCACCTCCCTGACCAAGGCCCTTCTCCCCCGATTGCTCAGTTTGGCAGGGCGGCCAAAGTCTTGGTGGTCTTGGTGGTTCCAAACTTCTTCCATTGAAGAATGATGGAGGCCACTGTGTTCTTGGGGACCTTCAATTCTGCAGACATTTTTTGGTACCCTTCCCCAGATATGTGCCTCAACACAATCCTGTCTCGAAGCTCTACGGACAATTCCTTCGACCTCATGGCTTGGTTTTTGCTCTGACATGCACTGTTAACTGTGGGACCTTATATAGACAGGTGTGTGCCTTTCCAAATCATGTCCAATCAATTCAGTTTACCACAGGTGGACTCCAATCAAAAGTTGTAGAAACATCGCAAGGATGATCAATGGAAACAGGATGTAGCTGAGCTCAATTTCAGGTCTCATAGCAAAGGGTCTAAATAGTTATGTAAATAAGGTATTTTTGTTTTTAATTTACAGTGGGGTAAAAAGTATTTAGTCAGCCACCAATTGTGCAAGTTCTCCCACTTAAAAAGATGAGAGAGGCCTGTAATTTCCATCATAGGTACACGTCAACTATGACAGACAAATTGAGAATTTTTCTTCTCCAGAAAATCACATTGTAGGATTTTTTATGAATTTATTTACAAATTATGGTGGAAAATAAGTATTTGGTCACCTACAAACAAGCAAGATTTCTGGCTCTCACAGACCTGTAACTTCTTCTTTAAGAGGCTCCTCTGTCCTCCACTCGTTACCTGTATTAATGGCACCTGTTTGAACTTGTTATCAGTATAAAAGCCACCTGTCCACAACCTCAAACAGTCACACTCCAAACTCCACTATGGCCAAGACCAAAGAGCTGTCAAAGGACACCAGAAACAAAATTGTAGACCTGCACCAGGCTGGGAAGACTGAATCTGTAATAGGTAAGCAGCTTGGTTTGAAGAAATCAACTGTGGGAGCAATTATTAGGAAATGGGAGACATACAAGACCACTGATAATCTCCCTCGATCTGGGGCTCCACGCAAGATCTCACCCCGTGGGGTCAAAATGATCACAAGAACGGTGAGCAAAAATCCAGAGAGCTGGGACCATAGTAACAAAGCCTACCATCAGTAACACACTACGCCGCCAAGGACTCAAATCCTGCCGTGCCAGACGTGTCCCCCTGCTTAAGCCAGTACATGTCCAGGCCCGTCTGAAGTTTGCTAGAGTGCATTTGGATGATCCAGAAGAGGATTGGGAGAATGTCATATGGTCAGATGAAACCAAAATATAACTTTTTGGTAAAAACTCAACTCGTCGTGTTTGGAGGACAAAGAATGCTGAGTTGCATCCAAAGAACACCATACCTACTGTGAAGCATGGGGGTGGAAACATCATGCTTTGGGGCTGTTTTTCTGCAAAGGGACCAGGACGACTGATCCGTGTAAAGGAAAGAATGAATGGGGCCATGTATCGTGAGATTTTGAGTGAAAACCTCCTTCCATCAGCAAGGGCATTGAAGATGAAACGTGGCTGGGTCTTTCAGCATGACAATGATCCCAAACACACCGCCCGGGCAACGAAGGAGTGGCTTCGTAAGAAGCATTTCAAGGTCCTGGAGTGGCCTAGCCAGTCTCCAGATCTCAACCCCATAGAAAATCTTTGGAGGGGAGTTGAAAGTCCGTGTTGCCCAGCGACAGCCCCAAAACATCACTGCTCTAGAGGAGATCTGCATGGAGGAATGGGCCAAAATACCAGCAACAGTGTGTGAAAACCTTGTGAAGACTTACAGAAAACGTTTGACCTGTGTCATTGCCAACAAAGGGTATATAACAAAGTATTGAGAAACTTTTGTTATTGACCAAATACTTATTTTCCACCATAATTTGCAAATAAATTCATAAAAAATCCTACAATGTGATTTTCTGGATTTTTCTTTCTCATTTTGTCTGTCATAGTTGACGTGTACCTATGATGAAAATCACATGCCTCTCTCATCTTTTTAAGTGGGAGAACTTGCACAATTGGTGGCTGACCAAATACGTTTTTCCCCCACTGTATAATACATTTGCCAAAATTTCTAAAAAGCTTTTTTCGCTGTGTCATTACGGGGTATTGTGTGTAGATTCATGAGGGAAAACAATTATTTAATCCAAATTAGAATAAGGCTGTAACGTAAGAAAATGTGGGAAAAGTTTCTGAATACTTTCTGAATGCACTGTATCTAAAAAATAAAATAATTTTTAAAAAGTACACATTTCAAAAGTGGTGTTGAATTGCAAATCAAGAATCCTTCATCAAGACTGGTTTTTGTATGCACATGGTGGGGTATCCTAATGTTTGCTGTACGTCTCCCCCCTTCAGCCCTACCATATCAGTCAGGATGTATGATGGCTTTTACTATGTGTGGAATGGACAGCTGGAGAGCCCAGTTGTGGTGTGGCGCTAACACAATCATGTCATGCTAACACACTGCTACTGTGTAACAAACTGCTACTGTTCTCTGTTCCCCCATCAGTGATCTGAGTATGAATAACCTCACCCTGCTGCCCAACAGAGCCCTCTCCAACCTACACTTCCTCCAAGAGCTGTGAGTATTAGTCTAGGACAGATGGCACACCTTTTTATTAGGAATTTGTGAGTATAAGCTTTGCCCATCCTGGAGATTAGATTTCTCTGTTGGACAATTTCTCTGTTCTGATGCGGACTGCTGAAGAGTATTACACCGGTCCCCAAATTGTCTGTAATAAATCCCCAAGTAAAAAACACAGAGTTAGTGTCTGCTCACTGCTGAAAACCCCCTCTCTAGTCTACATGTAGTATGAATCAGACACTAAATATGAGGTAAGGAAAACTTTGTTCAAAACCAGGAGAGACAAACACAAAACAGAAGGATCAATGTCGCTCGATAGATGAGCTAACAGAAAGGGCCGGGAGCCAGAAGCAGTAACCATGTTAATATTAGACTCCATTCTCTTTACTTGCCCCTGTATGAGAAAACCAGTGCTGCCTTTTGTTGGAGCTGTTAAAAGGGAGTCAGGATATTGAAATTCAGTAACAACAGGCTCAGGTTACAGTTTATGGTGCCTGGTTGGCTTATTAATTAAATAGACTGGTGCCGGCTGAATCAGTGGAAGTTCAGTTGTTTTTTAATTATTTATGTAATACAGTACAGTGTGTGTGTCCCCCTGCAGACGACTAGCAGGAAACGACTTAACAGACATCCCTGAAGGGGCTTTCTCTGGCCTCTTCAATCTCAAAGTACTGTAAGTCATACATTACTAACTCATACATGATCAATTTCTAAAAACCTGCATCTTTGTGAATGAATCCCTTCTGTCTTTCTGAACAGAATGCTCCAGAACAATCACCTAAAGCAGGTTCCAAGTAAGGCTCTTGAGAACCTGAGGAACCTACAGTCTCTGTGAGTATATCTGAACGACTGAACACATGCACTATTCATAGGCTACTACATGACACTGTCTAATTCAAGACCCAGTTAGTTTTCTCTGTATGATGTCCACCTAAATAGCCACTCTGCAGAGCAGTTGGAGAAGGAGCAGAGCAGGTAATAGAGGAGAGGAGGAGAGAAATGCCTCCATATTGAGTCTTGGCCATAGACATTGGATAGACATCGAATCATTGTAACTGTCCCATTATGGCGTCTGTGATAGCACGGGCAGTGGTGTAAAGTACTTAAGTAAAAATACTTTAAAGTACTACTTAAGTAATTTTTTCGGGTATCTGTACTTTACTATTGATATTTGACAACTTTTACTTTTACTTTACTACATTCCTAAAGAAAATGTTATACTTTTTACTCCATACATTTTCCCTGACAACCAAAAGTACTCATTACATTTTGAATGCTTAGCAGGACAGAAAATGTTAAAATTCACACACTTATCAGGAGAACATCCCTGGTCATCCATACTGCCTCTGATCTGGCAGACTCACTAAACACAAATTATTCGTTTGTAAATTATATCTGAGTGTTGGAGTGTGCCCCTGGCTATTCGTAAATTTGAAAAACAAGAAAATTGTGCCGTCTGATTTGCTTAATATAAGGAATTTTAAATTATTCATACTTTTACTTTTGATACTTAAGTATATTTAAAACCAAATACTTTTAGACTTTTGTTCAAGTAGTATTTTACTGGGTGACTTTCACTATTACTTGAGTCATTTTCTATTAAGGTCTCTTTACTTTTACTCAAGTATGAACATTTCCATTTTTAAGTAGTCCATTTTGTTCTACTAGTACTTCTATGAGTTTGCAAATAAACTGAAAGGGTGCACACTGCCACCTAGAGTGTGTTGTTTGAACAGGTATAAAGCCAAGGTTGGTAATTTTTTATCACCTGCCATTATGGAATGTTTACTCACGTGTATAATTCATTGACTGATCCCTCCTGGTGACCTGGATGGAATTATGTGATCCTTCCTTAACCCATAGGAAGTCCCACCAAGTTGACGACTTAAAAATTGTGAAAGTCGTCAATGGCGCTGCCCATGCTAAAACTGTTTTTTTGGGGCACTAGAGTCCTCTATCTAACTCTATGGTCTTGGTACATCTGTCCAGTCTTAGCCTTCTCCAATAGCTTATTTTGTGTCATTCTATCTGGAAAAAGTGTCTCCTTGTATTTAGGAATTCTGACAGTCACTGAAGATAGACAGACCTTATTTGATGCTAAGCTCAATTTTCAGGTTAATTTCATATGTTTTGTTTATGCTCTCACTGTTTGGAAGTATTATTCTCCAGAGGCAGGAAACACAATGCAACATTCAAGAAAAACATTTGTGGTTAAAGCCACTCAAGAGAGCCACAAATGTAATTGTCCATGTCATTTGTAAACATGGCACAACGTTGGTAATGTGGGAATGTTTTTCTCTCTTGATGCCACACACATACACACCGAACTTCTGTTACACTTAATATTGAAAGTTCAGTAGCTTTAATATGTTATAATCAAAATCATGTAGAACCTCGAAAAATCGAATGAATTATATCCACACACACATTTTAGCAGACACTCTTATCCAGAGCGACTAGGGTTAAGTGCCTCGCTCAAGGGCACATTGACAGATTTTTGGCTAGGGGATTCAAACCACCGACCTTTCGGTTACTGGCCTAACACTCTTAACCGCTAGGCTACCTGCCGCCCCCCCCCACACACACACACATGAAACCCACTCCGTCCTCTTACAAAATGAATGGTTGTTACACTGAGCCCTGAGGCATCCCTAAACATGTTTACCTGATCCTCTGTCCTCCACATCTCAATCAGGCTCTTGTTTGAATGCTCTGGCCAGAGTAAACAGCTATCCATGTTGTTTAGACGTACCAATCTGAAGTTCACACGTTAGACAGACAGACAAAGGACGACCACATGCAAGCTGTCTGCTTGTGGTGGTGCCAGGACCCCTTGTCAGACAGCTAAGTCCCTACAGTGAATGTCAACACCAGAAATTACTACCATGCACCAAAAGAATGCACAGACCTCCCTGATCGAGGATGTATCTCTGGAATAAAAAGCAGCATGGAGATGCAGTTTAATATGAGAAATGAATTAAAGCGCAAGGTCTACATTTATTTTGTGTTTTCCAAACAACTTTATATTCTACTTTGCAATATAAATGTTTTACATTTATTTACTGGACATACCAGCTCCATGTCAAAGCATGTATTTATAGAAGAAGTAGAAGGTGCATGAATTTGTTTGTGAAATTGTGTTAAGATGAATAAACATGTCCGCTCCAAAGAAATGACTTGAGGATTCTTAAAAATGCACTTTGAATGTAATTGATTACTGTATTTTCCCAAATGTATTTTCAAGGAAATTCTGACTGAATGGGACACTGTCTGCATCTCCCTCTCTCTCTGTCAGGCGTTTGGATGCCAACCACATTGCCAGTGTGCCTGAAAGCTCCTTTAGGGGCCTGGCGTCCTTACGCCACCTGTGGCTGGATGATAATGCCCTGACGGAGGTGCCTGTCCATGCCCTGGCCATCCTGCCAACCCTGCAGGCAGTGACCCTGGCCCTCAACAGCATCACCCACATCCCAGACCACGCCTTCGCCAATCTCACCAGTCTGGTGGTCCTGTGAGTAGCACGGTTGGATTGACCAACTGTTGGTTGTTATACAATTCTGTTGTTTGTTTAAGGGCCAGCCTCGCTCTCTCCGTCTTTACATTTTCATTGTTTTCTACTGTCTCTCTCTCTTTTGCTCCTACTACATTCACACACGCATACCCACTTCCTTTCTACCACTGTGTAGAACCCTGCAGGGCGTTATTGGGTCTTTGATATCTTTCCATACATCTCTTCCTAGGCATCTCCATAACAACCAGATCCAGTCGTTGGGTGAGAGGTGTTTTGATGGGCTTCTCAGCCTGGAGACTCTGTGAGTTCACCTCTACCTCAAATGTACCTTCATCACCTTATGACTTGATTGACACTTTATTTTTTACGGTACAGAAATTACCAGGTATTTACTGAGACATTAAATTATAAAATGCTAATTAACTAATAACCTACTAATTAATGATTTGATTCAAGTGAACACGCATCACTACGCATCATCATGTTTTTGCTAGTCTGGGTGCCAGTCTCTCTTTGCTTCAGCCAACGTTTTGTTGTGTTTTGTCGTTGAACGCATAGACATTCAGGTACCCAGGCTATGGATTTGCATGTCAGAACAGAACTCTAAATGTGCCTTTTTACAAGACATCTAAACAGCCACCACTGCAGTTCAAACGATCTCTCAACGATTTGGTGCACCTCAGTGTGTGGCCGCATGATGCAGCACTCTACCAATTACCCTCAATCTAGCAGCACATGTTTCCTGAGTTTTAGCAGGGTAATACCCTAACAACCTCCAGGCTACCAGTAATGTATACTTCAACTCACAACCCCCATTATACTACTGACCAGAGAAAACAGTCATGTTGGAAGATACAGCAGTAATTCACAAGTTACTACATCAAAAAGATAAACATTTAAAACATGATATGTATTTGCACTATATTTACGACTGTATTTACAGTACTGACTACTGTATTTACAGTACTGACTAATGTATTTACAGTACTGACTAATGTATTTACAGTACTGACTACTGTATTTACAGTACTGACTACTGTATTTACAGTACTGACTACTGTATTTACAGTACTGACTAATGTATTTACAGTACTGACTACTGTATTTACAGTACTGACTAATGTATTTACAATGCTGGGGGGGGCTGCTTTAAATGCGTCAGGCTGAGATCTGAGATATTGCTAGATTGGCCCATTATTGCAGCCTTATAACACAGAACCACTTGCGGTCTGTTTTGTGCACACATGAGTTGAGCGCTGTATGAGTCAACTGAAAGAAATACTGTACCACCGAGTTATCCCAATGTACCATTTCTATAATGACTATAATGTACAGTACATGAGCCCCAGACTGCTATTCTGTTGCATTATTTTGTTTGTAGATCTCTTTGTCTCCCTCCATATCCAGTGCCTTCAGAAAGTATTCACACCCCTTGACTTTTTCCACATTTTGTTGTGTTACAGCCTGAATTTAAAATTGATTAAATGTCGTTTTTTTGTCACTGGCCTACACATAATACCCCATAATGTCAAAGTGGAATTATGTTTTTTGACATTTCTACAAATGTATTACAAATGAAAAGCTGAAATGTCTTGCGTCAATAATAAGCATTCAACGCCTTTGTTATGGAAAGCCTAAATAAGTTCAGGAGTAAAAATGTGCTTTAACAAGTCACATAATAAGTTGCATGGACTCTGTTTGCAATAATAGAGTTTAACATGGTTTTTGAATGACTACCTCATCTCTGTACCCCACACATACAATTATCTGTAAGGTCCCTCAGTCGAGCAGTGAATTTCAAACACAGATTCAACCCTAAAGACCAGGGAGGTTTTCCAGTGCCTCGCAAAGAAGGGCACCTATTGGTAGATGAGTACAAATGTAAAAGGCAGACATTGAATATCCCTTTGAGCATGGTGATGTTATTAACTACACTTTGGATGGTGTATCAATACACCCAGTCACTACAAAGATGCAGGCGTCCTTCCTAACTCAGTTGCCGGAGAGGAAGAGAATCGCTGAGGGATTTCACCATGAGGCCAATGGTGACTTTAAAACAGTTACAGAGTTTAATGGCTGTGGATAGGAGAAAACTGAAGATTGATCAACAACATGTTAGTTACTCCACAATACTAACCTAATTGACAGAGTGAAAAGAAGGAAGCCTGTACAGAATACAAATATTCCAAAACATGCATCCTGTTTGCAGCAAGGCACTAAAGTAATACTGCAAAAAAACAATTGGCAAAGCAATTAACTTTTTGAGCTAAATACAAAGTGTTATGTTCGGGGCAAATCCAACACAACACATCACTGAGTACCACTCTCCATATTTTCAAGCATAGTGGTAGTGGCATCATGTTATGGGTATGCTTGTAATCATTAAGGACTGGGGAGTTTTTCAGGATAAAAAAGAAACGGAATGGAGCTAAGTACAGGCAAAATCCTAGAGCAGTGGTCACCAACCTTTTCTGAGTCAAGATCCCTTTCACAGTCAAAAAGCAAGAAGATTTGTTTTTAAACATGACTTAAATGTAACATTAACCTAATAAAAACAGTTTTGTAGGAATGTGGATGGTGCAGTAGGCCTAATACTTTACCACAGCATATTGGCTATATGCCTGGCCTGACAATATTGTCCTTCTCAGACCATATTATATTTGAAAACTGGAGCTTTGATAACGAATCATTTGGTGTAGCACTTGCGAGGCACAGCTGTGCATTAATTGAAATAATTTGTTTTTTTATTGTAATGAACTGATGGTACCTGCATTTGATGGTCATGGTGCTTTCAAGACAACTGGGAACTATGTAGCTGGTCCTCTGTAGCTCAGCTGGTAGAGCATGGCGCTTGTAACGCCAAGGTAGTGGGTTCGATCCCCGGGACCACCCATACACCAAAAATGTATGCACGCATGACTGTAAGTCGCTTTGGATAAAAGCGTCTGTTAAATGGCATATTATTATATTATTATAACTCTGAATGAGGTCAAATCATGATGTCAGTGATCTTCAGGTCGGAAAGTAGGCACTCAAGAAAGATGCCCGAGTTTCCGACTTGGAATTCTGAGATGGATGACTATTCAAAATTATTTTCCCCAGTCGGATTTTGTTTTTTCTGAGTTCCCAGTTGTCATGAATGCACTGAAGTCGGAGATTTCCGAGTTCCCAGTTGTTTTGAACATGGCATTAGTCTTAGAGGAGGGCGGGAGAGAGCAGCATAGGGTCCGCCTCTCACGGTCCATGCTCTCTTCTTCCTTTCCTCCGGTGAGACTGAACAGAGACAGGCGATGTCATCTTCCACCTTATGGCGAAACTCGAGTCGTAGTGCATCGCCTCATGAACAAATTCATGTTGTTCCTATGACCAGAGAAAGTGAAATATTCCTAGATATTAAAATTGACACAACGAGCTGCTAATAATAATAAAATTGATTGATACACTTGGCTACTCATTGCAGCTGCAGCGCGAGTGGAACTAGGCAGAAGCGCGTTTTATGTTTTGTAATAGCGTTGACAGTGCTGAATAAATACTTAAACGTCAACTCACTCATAAAAACAGCAACACTTTGCTGTATTGTTTGACAGTCTCTCTCTGGTCGGTCATGGTTTTAAAAGTTATGAAATCTCAAGTAAGCTAGTATCAAACTTTGCTGTGGCCGGGGTCGCGGACCCTCTGCTGCTCTCTCCCTCCCTCCTCTAAGACTAATGCCGTGTTCAAAACAACATGGTGATTTGAGCTAATCCGATTGGCCAGTACAGTAGGAGTACTCGATTTAGCCACAGATCTCCCGGTCAGCCGGGTAGGCGTAGTTTGTCTTTTCAGACAAATGAAATGGTTCAAAATGGGAACACTGTTTCTACCCGATGCGCAGGGCTTCTGAATCAAGTGCACCTACCGCCAACAGCGCAACACATAACAACAAAAAAGGAGCGCAAGACTATGCCGTTATCGTTGGTTTTTCTACAGAAATATTTGGTGATCGACTAGGAATGCCCTGTGACCGACCGGTTGGTGACCACTGTCCTAGAGGAAAACCCCCTGTGACCGACCGGTTGGTGACCCCTGTCCTAGAGGAAAACCCCCTGTGACCTACCGGTTGGTGATCCCTGTCCTAGAGGAAAACCCCCTGTGACCGACCGGTTGGTGACCCCTGTCCTAGAGGAAAACCCCCTGTGACCGACCGGTTGGTGACCCCTGTCCTAGAGGAAAACCCCCAGTGACCGACCGGTTGGTGACCCCTGTCCTAGAGGAAAACCCCCTGTGACCGACCGGTTGGTGACCCCTGTCCTAGAGGAAAACCTGCTTCAGTCTGCTTTCCACCAGACACTGGGAGATTCATTCACCTTTCAACAGGACAATAACCTAAAAGGCCAAATCTACACTGGAGTTGCTTACCAAGAAGACAGTGAATGTTCCTGAGTGGCCGAGTTACAGTTTTGACTTAAATCTACTTGAAAATCTAGGACAAGACCTGACAATGGTTGTCTTGCAATGATCAACAACCAATTTGACAGAGCTTGTTGAATTTCTAAAAGAATAATGGGAAAATGTTGCACAATCCAGGTTGTTGAAAGCTCGTAGTCTTACCCAATAAGACTCACAGCTATAATCACTGCCAAAGTTGCTTCTACAAAGTATTTGCTCAGGGGTGTGAATACTTATGTAAATGAGATATTTCTGTATTTTATTTTCAATAAATTTGCAAAAATGTCTAAAAATATGTTTTCACTTTGTCATTATGGGGTATTGTGTAGATTGTATTTATTTATGTTTTATTCAGGCTGTAAGACAACAAAATGTGGAATAAGTCAAGAGGTATGAATACTTTCTGAAGGCACTTCAGATGGTTCCAGGAAGCCCCACTGTACTGTTATGACGTGTGTAAATAATGTTTAGCAGTACAATAGCCTCCTACCCACAAAGGAACAAGCAGGTTGTGAACTACTGTAAATCCTCATCACCTTCCGCCTCGGAGCCAATCCAGACCTGGCAGTTCTTAGCATAGACCTGTAGGTTCCTAGGCATCTAGTTTGGACAAACAGGAAGCAGCCTCATGTGAGAAAGAGGCTCTAATATGAGTGGTGTAAATTCTGGACAGAGACAGAGAGAGGGTCTGAAACCTTTCTGTACCTCACTGCAGCCATGAACACCTGACAGGAAAGTAGAGTAAGGGAAGTTACTGTATCTGTGCAGACAACTGTAATAATTCATATATTGTTTTTTTCCCAACCCTCAGAGATTTGAACTACAACGACCTGGCCATGTTTCCCATGGCCATCAGAGCCCTCCCCAACCTCAAAGAGCTGTGAGTGAAACTCATTACACTCCAGTGCTGCCACTTATAGAACAAATCACGTTTTCAGTTATCTTAAATCTTAAATATTTGCCCCCAAGGAGTTTCCATAGCAACAACATCAGATCTGTCCCAGAGCATGCCTTCGTGGGAAACCCTTCCCTTGTCACAATGTAGGTGCTCTTGCGTCATCGTCCTGATGTAAAGTTGATCGTGAATAAGTAATCAATCATTATGATCGTATCACAATGATTCGATGAGTGAGGGGATTTTGATCCCTCTGACGATTGTGCTGTATTTCCTCTCTAACAGATACTTCTACAACAATCCCATCCAGTTTGTAGGCAAGTCAACTTTCCAGCATTTACCAGCGCTACGGATGCTGTAAGTCAGCATTATCCCTCTTCATTCTGTCCTACCTCATTTGAGAGGAAGTAGATGAAAATGTAAGAAGAAAGCTAAGCAGGTGTGATTTTTGTCCGTCTTTTTTGTTATTGTGTAGATCACTCAACGGAGCCACAGAGATCACAGAGTTCCCAGACCTCACTGGCACAAACAGTTTGGAAACCCTGTAAGTCTCAGTCCTCAAAAGTCCCTAAATACACTGAATACACCCCAGCTATCATGAATCAGATTCAGCACATCAGCTAGGATTCCATCCAATTGCTGTCAGATTTTCATGCGAATATTTTAGAATCTGCATAAAGAACAAATGTCCAGTTTCCAACGCGCTCTAGCGACTCCTTGTGGCGGGCCGGGCACATGCACGCTGACTTCGGTCAGCAGTTGTACGGTGTTTCCTCCGACACATTGGTGCGACTGGCTTCCGGGTTAAGCGAGCAGTGTGTCAAGAAGCAGTACGGCTTGGCAGGGTCGTGTTTCGGAGGACGCATGACTCTCGACCTTCGCCTCTCCCGAGTCTGTATGGGAGTTGCAGCGATGGGACAAGACTGTAACTACCAATTAGATATCACGAAAAAGGGGTAAAAATAAGAAAAAATAAAACTAGTGCATTATGAAGTAGTGCACACAAAATGTACTTTTTCGCTTCAAGGGATACTTCTGGATTTTTGGTAATGAGGCCCTTTATCTACTTCCCCAGAGTCAGATGAACTTGTGGATACCATTTTTTATGTCTGCGTGCGGTTTGAAGGAAATTTTTAACTAGTGCTAGCGCAATTGCTAACAAGCATGTTAGCAGATACCAATAGACTTCCATTAATTGTGCTAATGCTAGTTAGCATTGGCTTGTGAAACTCTCTCTAACTTCTTTCATACTGGACACAGAGACATATAAATGGTATCCATGAGTTCATCTGACTCTTTGGAAGTAGATAAAGGTCCTCATTGCCAAAATCCCAAAGTATCCCTTTAAGTTTTCATGTACCAAATAAAAATCAAAAGTTCAATGTGTTTCCATTTCTCACAATAACTGTTGCGTTAAATAGCAAATGTGCAACTCTGGTCTTGTCACGTGTGCTATAGCCAACAGCTAGCAGATACAGTGTGGGTAGGCTGTGTGGGAAGGCTAGTCTACATGATGAGATTATTATGGATAAACGGCAGTCAAGCATCGATCATCATGTCACCAGAATAAGACCCCAGAAAAAAAGTTTAACAATAAATAAAAATACATAAATAATAAGACCCTCGATATTTATTGGAAAGGAGCGTCAAGCTCATCATCGTGCACTTTCACCCCCCTGTGAAGTTCATCATAACTTATTTAATCTTTAGCCTAATAAACTGCATGGTTTCCCGAGTCGTAGTGGGAGGACCACACACCATACATCGAGTGACTCCAAATTTACTTCGATATGATGGTTATTATATCAAAATGTGCGCATAAATGCATTTCCACCGCCATTTCCCGCATAATTAATTTTTCAGACACAAAAAGATCTCACCATGTCGAACTAACAAATGATCTGTCGACATTTATAAAATCACACCGAAATGTCCTGTTCACATCACAGCTGTTGTGATTTAAAAAAAATACAATTTGACTTTACTCGCATAAAAACTGTGGATTGAAATGTGGTTGGACTCTGTCCCTTCTATGACCAAATTCTCCGTCCATTCAGAGCTGTCACAGGTACACACATCTCATCACTGCCAGGGAACCTCTGTGACCAGTTACCCAACCTGATACAGCTGTAAGTCCCTGTACTGGTTGACCAAATATCTCTTGATACTATAATATCTTGGTACTATAATATCTCTTGGTTCTGTATCTTAGAAATGAAATGTGTTATCCTGAACATCATTTTAAATAAACTATAATGAACACTGTACCTGCAGGGATCTCTCCCATAACCTGATCCAGCATCTTCCCAGCTTCCGTGGCTGCAGAAAGATCCAGAAAATGTGAGTGGCTTCGTTACCATTATTGTTAGTCCTCAACCCAGCCATAAATACAATCCAGGTAACAGTTGCGATGTGTGTCGTTGTATTTAGTGACCTCCATCAAAACCATATCCACGAGGTTCCAGCAGACACTTTCCTAGAGCTGACTGGACTCAGAACCCTGTGAGTAACCTGGGCCATTTCCTCTTTACATACATGTAGATATTGGCGCCTGACTTTGTCTGAAAGTGGGGGTGCAAAAAATTATATATACAGTGCCTTTGGAAAGTATTCAGACCCCTAGACTTTTTCCAGATTTTGTTAGGTTACAGCCTTATTCAAAAATTTATTAAATTGTTTTTTTCCTCCCTCATCAATCTACACACAATACCCCATAATGACAAAGCACTTTCTTTTTTTAAAATAGTTTTTTGCTAATTTATTTTCTTGGTTTGACACTACAAGCTTGGCACACCTGTATTTGGGGATTTCTCCCATTCTTCTCTGCAGATCCTCTCAAGCTCTGTCAGGTTTGATGGGGAGTGTTGCTGCACAGCTATTTTCAGGTCTCTCCAGAGATGTTAGATCGGGTTCAAGTCCGGGCTCTGGCTGGGCCACTCAAGGACATTCAGAGACTTGTCCAGACGCCACTCCTGCGTTGTCTTGGCTGTGTGCTTAGGGTCGTTGTCCTGTTGGAAGGTGAACCTTCGCCCCAGTCTGAGGTCCTGAGCGCTCTGGAGCAGGTTTTCATCAAGGATCTCTCTGTACTTTGCTCTGTTCATCTTTGCCTCGATCCTGACTAGTCTCCCAGTCCCTGCCGCTGAAAAACATCTCCACACCATGATGCTGCCACCACCATGCTTCACCGTAGGGATGGTGCCAGGTTTCCTCCAGACGTTACGCTTGACATTCAGGCCAAAGAGTTCAATCTTGGTTTCATCAGACCAGATAATCTTGTTTCTCATGGTCTGAGAGTCTTCAGGTGCCTTTTGACAAACTCCAAGCGGGCTGTCATGTGCCTTTTACTGAGGAGTGGCTTCCGTCTGGTCACTCATGGTTGTCCTTCTGGAAGGTTCTCCCATCTCCATAGAGGAGCTCTGTCAGAGTGACCATCGGGTTCTTGGTCACCTCCCTGACCAAGGCCCTTCTCCCCCGATTGCTCAGTTTGGCCGGCCAGCCAGCTCTAGGAAGAGTCTTGGTGGTTCCAAACTTCTTCCATTTAAGAATGATAGAGGCCACTGTGTTCTTGTGGATCTTCAATGCTGCAGAAATGTTTTGGTACCCTTCCCCAGATCTGTGCCTCGACACAATCCTGTCTCGGAGCTCTACGGACAACTCCTTCGACCTCATTGCTTGGTTTTGCTCTGACATGCACTGTCAACTGTGGGACCTTATATAGACAGGTGTGTGCCTTTCCAAATCATGTCCAATCAATTGAATTTACCACAGGTGGACTCCAATCAAGTTGTATAAACATCGCAAGGATGATCAATGGAAACAGGATGCACCTGAGCTCAATTTCGAGTCTCATAGCAAAGGGTCTGAATACTTATGTAAATAAGGTATTTCTGTTTTTATTTTTAATACATTTGCAAAAATTTCTAATAACCTGTTTTCACTTTGTCATTATGGGGTATTGTGTGTAGATTGCTGCTATTTATTTAATCAATTTTAGAATAAGGCTGTAACGTAAGAAAATGTGGAAAAAGTCAAGGGGTCTGAATACTTTCCGAAGGCTCTGTATATACACTACATGGCCAAAAGTATGTGGACTCCCTTTCAAATTAGTGGATTCGGCCATTTCAGCCACACTGTTGCTGACAGGTGTATACAATCAAGCACATAGCCATGCAATCTCCATAGACAAACATTGGCAGTAGAATGGCCCGTACTGAAGAGCTCAGTGACTTTCAACGTGGCACCGTCATAGGATGCCATCTTTCCAACAAGTCAGTTCGTCAAATTTCTGCCCTGCTAGAGCTGCCCCGGTCAACTGTAAGTGCTGTTATTGCTAAGTGGAAACATCTAGGAGCAACAACGGCTCAGCTGAAGGGTTAGGCCACACAAGCTCACAGAACGGGACCGGCGAGTGCTGAAGCGCGTAGCGCGTAAAAATCGTCTGTCCTCGGTTACAACACTCACTACCGAGTTCCAAACTGCTTCTGGAAGCAACGTCAGCACAAAAACTGTTTGTCGGGAGCTTCATGAAATGGGTTTCCATGGCAGAGCAGCCACACACAAGACTAATATCAGCATGTGCAATGCCAAGTGTCGGCTCGAGTGGTGTAAAGCTCGCCGCCATTGGACTCTGGAGCAGTGGAAACGCGTTCTCTGGAGTGGCGCAGTGGTCTAAGGCACTGCATCGCAGTGCTAGCTGTGCCACTAGAGATCCTGGTTCGAATCCAGGCTCTGTCGTAGCTGGCCGTGACCGGGAGACCCATGGGGCGGTGCACAATTAGCCCAGCGTCGTCCAGGGTATGGGAGGGAATGGCCGGCAGGGATGTAGCTCAGTTGGTAGAGCATGGCGTTTGCAACGCCAGGGTTGTGGGTTCAATTCCCATGGGGGGCCAGTATAAAAAATTATGTATGCACTCACTAACTGTAAGTCGCTCTGGATAAGAGCGTCTGCTAAATGACTAAAATGTAAATGTAAATGTGGTGAATCACACTTCACCATCTGGAAGTCCGACGGACAAATCTGGGTTTGGTGGATGCCAGGAGAACGCTACCTGCCCGAATGCATAGTGCCAACTGTAAAGTTTGGTGGAGGAGGAATAATGGTCTGGGGCTGTTTTTCATTGTTCGGTACAGCACACAATGACATTCTAGACGATTCTGTACTTCCAACTTTGTGGCAACAGTTTGGGGAAGGCCCTTTTTTGTTTCCGCATGACAATTCCCCCGTGCACAAAGCGAGGTCCATACATAAATGGTTTGTCGTGGAAGAACTTGACTGGCCTCAACCCCATCGAACACCTTTGGGATGAATTGGAACGCCGACTGCGAGCCAGGCCTAATTGCCCAACATCAGTGCCCGACCTCACTAATGCTGTTATGGCTGAATGGAAGCACGTCCCTGCAGCAATGTTCCAACATCTAGTGGAAAGCCTTCCCAGAAGAGTGGAGGCTGTTATAGCAGCAAAGGGGGGGACCAACTCCATATTAATGCCCATGATTTTGGAATGAGATGTTCGACGAGCAGGTGTCCACATACTTTTGGTCATGTAGTGTATTTTCACCTGCCCATGGACTAAAGATGTAAATTAGCTGTCAGCTAAATGTGGTGCAACATATCACTTCTCATATTCTGAGACTTATGTTTTGTTGTACATTGTCCCTGACAAATAAACATAATAAATAATACATATTGCCTATTCAGCTCAAGCTAAACAATCCTGAACCACACATTTGACATGCAGTACAAGTAATGATTGACTCTCAAATCCACACAAATGTTTAGCCTGGTTTGATGGTTTACCATGTGAACAGCATCAAAACGTATCACGTAGGACCATAATGAAAGATAGAATGAAATTATGAGTCCATTTTAATGGGAGATATTCATCGAACAATGTACAGCCCAAACAGAATGGCATTTGGTGTATACATGAGGTGGTACTGGAGGTCTTGGCATGATGTTATGTCAGTGTTATCATCATGACTAAACCAGTTGGACATTACAAGCATGCCATTACAATCTATGCCTAATATGAATCCTAACGAAACCCACTCCTATTCATATACCTTTTTTTCTACACTTGACATTTCTGACAATACAATGTACAAATTCTAGCTTGGCATGGCAACATGACAATAATGAAAGCCAGAAAGAAATAATTCAAGAGGCCTCTTTACTCTGTGATATTTCTTGCATTTCCATGACTGATCAAAATGTGTTTTCTCATGGCTCTCTCTTGTCCCTCTGCAGAAGACATATAGTAAGCAAAATGTTTGTAACATCAAATCACAGTATCGAATCGCAATACGTATCGTATCGGCACCTAAGTATTGTGATATGGTATCGTGAGGCCCCTGGCAATTCCCCCGAAGAATGTCATGACTTTTTCCCCATTACACATTTTTTGAAAGATTTACTCTAAAAGATGGGCATTGTTGTGTGTGTATTCCCTCTAAACGTAAAGGATATTAAAGATCAAAAGAACAGTGAGAACAGTCTTCTTCGAACAGGTTTTAAACAGCCAGATGTCTAGAGCGCCATGAGGGATCGGATATCATCTATGCGTGACGTCTTCCTCCTGCTGGGGAGGTCGAAAGCCTTCTCCACAAGATCCTGACTCTTGATGCTGTTGTCCTCACTGTGCAGTCTGAGAAGGCTAGACATTAGAGCCTCCACCTTGGAGCTGCTCCTCCAGTTCTCTGAGAGGTTGCTCTCCTTCTCTTCTTCTTCCTGAGGAAACTCCACCAGTTCAGTTGCCTTGATCTGGCCTCTGCACAGAGGGCACCGCGCCTGCTCCTGCTCCTGCTCGGTACGTGTGACCTCTGCGGTACGTGTGACCTCTGCGGTACGTGTGCAGTGTATGACGACGGGCAGACGGACAGTCCAGACACAGCCAGCACGCTCCTCATCAGAGCCACTGCCCAGCACCAGCCTCAGCCTCTCTATCATAACTCTGCAGGAGTCACAGCTACCACACCTGTGTGTGTAGTTGTATTGCCTAGAAGGTCCCCTCTGCAACGTACCTGCTGATGGTGGTGCGTCCCAGCTCATATTCCTCCCTCTGTGTCAGCTCCACCTCTTCTATACTGATGCTCATCTCCGGTAGAGCGACCAGAGGCCACCCACACACACGGCTGGTCTTCGTACGACGCAGCCTGATACACTTCACCAAGGCCTGCAGCTTCTGAAGGCCGGTGCTGTCCCCCTGTGTGACAGGTCTCTGTATGACTCTGTTCCACCACTCTCTCACGTCGAATAACATCAGACGCAGAAACGCCACCAGCATCCACAGATCCCTCAAATGGAAAAAAACAAAGCACTAAGTAAGTGTTCATGGAAAGGGATGCAAATAGCCTGGCTATCCTATATTAATCATGGTATCATGTGATGACAGATGCTGACCTATTATAATTAATGGTAGTCTAGGCTTTATGTGGCTAGTAGGCCTATGTGCAGCTATCTGTAACATCATTATTCATCCCCCCAATGGGAAATCATAATTTTCATATTAGATTTTTGTTCAATGTTGGCGCAATTGCTGTAGCTACATGTGCTTACCTCTATGCAGCACAGGCTTCAATGTGTGAGACTCATTGTGTGCCCACAAACTGGCATAGTCTCGCAGCCTGGTCTCAGACTAGATGTAACATAGACCAGGGCTTCTCAAACTCAGTGTTGGGGACCGCAAGGGGTGCATGTTTTGGTTTTTGCCTTAACACTACACAGCTGATTCAAACAATGGACTCATCATCAAGCTTTGATTATTTTAATCAGCTGTGTAATGCTAGGGCAAAAACAAAACTGTGCACCCCTTGGGGTCCCCAGGACCGAGTTTGGGAAACACTGACATAGACACTCAGACATACATTTGAAAGGCTGGTCATGGCTCACATCAACACCATCATCCCAGAAACCCTAGACCCACTCCAAGTTGCACACCGCCCAAACAGATCCACAGATGATGCAATCTCTATTGCACTCCACACTGCCCTTTCCCACCTGGACAAGAGGAACACCTACGTGAGAATTCTATTCATTGACTACAGCTCAGCATTCAACACCATAGTGCCCTCAAAGCTCATCACTAAGCTAAGGATTCTGGGACTAAACACCTCCCTCTGCAACTGGATCCTGGACTTCCTGACGGGCCGCCCCCAGGTGGTAAGGGTAGGTAACAACACATCTGCCACACTGATCCTCAACACGGGGACCCCTCAGGGGTGCGTGCTCAGTCCCCTCCTGTACTCCCTGTTCACCCATGACTGCATGGCCAGGCACGACTCCAACACCATCATTACGTTTTCCTGACGACACAACAGTAGTAGGCCTGATCACCGACAACGATGAGACAGCCTATAGGGAGGAGGTCAGAGACCTGGCCGTGTGGTGCCAGGATAACAACCTCTCCCTCAACGTGACCAAGACAAAGGAGATGATTGTGGACTACAGGAAAAAAAAGAGGACTGAGCGCGCCCCCATTCTCATCGACGGGGCTGTAGTGGAACAGGTTGAGAGCTTCAAGTTCCTTGGTGTCCACATCACCAACGAACTATCATGGTCCAAACACACCAAGACAGTCGTGAAGAGGGCACGACAAAGCCTATTCCCCCTCAGGAGACTGAAAAGATTTGGCATGGGTCCTCAGATCCTCAAAAGATTCTACAGCTGCACCATCGAGAGCATCCTGACTGGTTGCATCACTGCCTGGTATGGCAACTGTTCGGCCTCCGACCGCAAGGCACTACAGAGGGTAGTGTGTACGGCCCAGTACATCACTGGGGCCAAGCTTCCTGCCATCCAGGACCTCTATACCAGGCGGTGTCAGAGGAAGGCCCTCAGAATTGTCAAAGACTCCAGCCACCCTAGTCATAGACTATTCTCTCTGCTACCGCACGGCAAGCGGTACCGGAGTGCCAAGTCTAGGTCCAAAAGACTTCTCAACAGCTTCTACCCCCAAGCCATAAGACTCCTGAACAGCTAATCATGGCTACCCGGACTATTTGCATTGCCCCCCCACCCCCACCACATCTTTTTACGCTGCTGCTACTCTGTTAATTATTTATGCATAGTCACTTTAACTCTACCCACATGTACATATTACTTCAACTACCTCAACTAGCCGGTGCCCCCGCACATTGACTCTGCACCGGTACCGCCCTGTATATATAGCCTCCCTACTGTTATTTTATTTTACTTCTGCTCTTTTTTTCTCAACACTTTTTTGTTGTTGTTTTATTTTACTTTTTTATTAAAAATAAATGCACTGTTGGTTAAGGGCTGTAAGTAAGCATTTCACTGTAATGTCTGCACCTGTTGTATTCGGCGCATGTGGCCAATACAATTTGATTTGATTTGATTCGAAATACAGCATCTTCTCTTTATCAGTGTTTCTCAATCCATTCCATCAGTGACCTCAGCTCCAACCTGCTGTCCTCCGTCCCTATGGAAGGCTTTCAGGACCTCACACACCTCAGACTGGCCGGCAACACTGCCCTGAGACACACACTACCTGCCCAGAGACTACCTAAACTCAGGTAGGGGACAGAGATAATGATTAAACTGGGCCCCTTTAAGACTCTTTCAACTCAAGGAAAGAGAGACAGCGTGTGAGTGAGTGAGTGAGTGTAGTAAGTCTTGTGGGGTTGTGTGCAGCTGTCTTACCATAAGCTATGCGTTGTTCTCAGGGTAGTGGAGATGCCCTATGCCTTCCAGTGCTGTGCCTTTGTAGCTGGCCCTGGAGAAAACTCAAAGTACCCCTACATCTGGAAAACGAGGAACATCAGTAAAGATCTCGTCACTGGAAAGGAAATACACATCGTAGCCAACCAAGGAACATACCTTAAAAAAAACAATCCTTAAAATCTGTTTTGTGTTTTGGTGTATTAAGTGAAAATAATGATGACTTACCATTTGCTTATAGAGGACGATAGAGAGAACTTCCTCGTGGAGAGTGAGGCAGACACCAGACCCCAGCACTCTGTCCACTGTTCCCCAGCACCAGGTAGGTCTGCCTGCATAAAAATCTAATGATTGATTGGTTGAACAGGTGTGTTAATGTTAAGCTGGAACAAAAGCCTGCACACACTGTACCTCCATAGGACCATAGTGGATGCCATGCTCATACATACCTAATTTGACACTGTCACAAATCTAATACTGGGGTTGTTGATGGACATCGGTTTGTCCCCAGGTCCGTTCCAGTCATGTCAAAGTTTATTTGGGAGCTGGCTGGTGCGAGTCGGTGTTTGGATTATCGGCATCCTCTCCTTCGTGTCCAACTCCCTGGTCCTGGTATCCATCGTTCTCTCCTCAAAGTCCCCGACCTGTCCTACCCAGCATCTACTGGGAGTCCTAACCTGGGTCCACCTCCTCAATGGCGTCTCTAGCGCCGCCCTGGCTGTACTAGACACCATTTCATTTGACCACTTTGCTGATTATGGTGCGTGGTGGGAGGGTGGGCCAGGTTGCTGGATCTTTGACTTTCTGTCAGTCTTCTCCTCAGAGGCCAGTGTCTTCCTGTTGATGGCAGTTGTCTTAGAGCGTGGATGTTCTGTCCGTGGCTCACAGTGGTCCGAGACTGAGGCCAGGAGGATTCCATTGGGGTGGGGGTGTGCTCAAGGTATCTCAGCTCTATGTTGCTTCCTGGCTGGAGCCATTGCCGCCTTACCTCCCCTCACTATGGGAAAGTATGGTGTCTCCCCTCTCTGCATGGCCTCTCCCTACGGACACGCCTCCCGTTTGGGCTGCAGTTACGCCACAGCCCTGGTGCTGCTCAACTCCCTGTGCTACCTCCTGATGACAGCCACCTATACCAGACTGTACTGCCACATGGACAGAGACACACCAGAGAAAGAGGGTGTCACTGTCCAGGACTACTCTGTGACCAAACTTATGGCCAGCCTCCTCTTCACCAACTGCCTCCTCTCTTTCCCTGTGGCGCTGCCCTCCTTCTCCTCCCTCCTCCAGCTCTCCGTCCTCTCCAGCCCCAAGGTGGCTAAGGCCATCCTGCTCCTCGTGGCGCCCCTGCCCTCCTGTCTTGACCCCCTGCTCTACATGCTCCTCTGCCCTCATTTCAGGGAAGATCTCAGCAGGCTTCTCTATTGGACAACATACAGGCTAAAGAAAGGGCAGCGCCGCACCAGTTTGTTCTCAGTGAACTCCGAAGACACGGAGAAACAGTCATGTGACTCCATGCAAGCCCTCGTCTCTCTCAAACTGTAGGTGGAAGAGGACACCTAACTGCTTGCTGGTACTAGTCCCCCTGCCCACTCCCATGTGTAGTACACCTCTAACTCAGGTGGCAAGCAGAGTCACATCAGCCCCAGTCTCAGGGGGATCCACACTGAAACAGTGGAGAGGGTTCCGATGACACCGTTGACAGGTTGGGGTATGGATAGATCATCATGAGGTTTGGACAAAGGTACAGATAACATTGAGGTGACCCTTGGATACATACACATGGATGTGGTCTTCATGTAACCCTGTTATTTTTAAGCAACTCTCAAGTACTTGAAATATCAGTACACACACAGTAACTGTCACCATACTTTGACAATTATATGACCTCAATGGAATAGTTTGTAATGAATTACAATTAACATTTATGTTGCATCCTTTTTTTTCTAAGTGTAAATTAGCATGTTTTTTTAAGTATGAAGAAAGAGAAGACCTACTAGTTGATCTATGGTTTGTGAATCTTCAGTAGGCCTATAGAGGAAATGTAATATTGTCAAGTCGTTTACCAAAAATAATAATAATATGAAGCAAACACTAATGTAAGGACATGTTTGTTTATTGCCTTTTTTATTGCTACAAGTTGAATGATATTACCAAATGTCACAGTAAGGTCAAATAAGTTTGAAATGTTGATTTAAATGTTGAGTGTTTGAAATGTGGAATGTATAAAGCAAATTATTTGGATCATGTTTGTTATTGATGGTCTGACTCCTTTGTGCTTGATGGAACATATTCAACATTTGTTTTCACTCCAGTTGACAAGGTTCCCTCTTTGCCCAAACCCAACCAAATCTTACACAGCAAATGAAGACAGAACAGAATAAATTAGAAAATAATTTAATATAAACACATTCAATTTCAACATACAAAAACAGTTGAAATACTTTAATCCTTGGCTCCTCCTCTCAAATACTCTTAACCATTATAATAATATTTTTGACAAAAACGAAATTGCACATGAGAACATTTAAACTAGTAGATGTTTGTGACTATCCTCGCCTAGTGATGCGTTTAAAGGATCTTCCCTGCTGGTCGACTGGCGGAGAGGAGATCACAGCATTCAGCAGTCTGGCTGGCAGTCTCAAAAATACACGGGTCAGTGATGAGAGGGGCCAAATATAAATACTTTTGCAGGCAGCCATTTTGTTGTCACCATGGCTGGCCCTTTAATTTTCATGTGGTTATTAATGTTTTTTTAATCACTTCTTAAAACAAATATAGAAATAAAATAGTCATTTATCTCTTCCCTTGGAAGACACCGGAAAACAAAAAGTTACACATACTGTAGATAGCAGCAGCGAGCGTCACTATTAGGGGAAAACATCCTTTAAAACACTCAAGACAGACGTACGTCAACATCCCTGTTAGGATGTTATAGTCTGTCAATTCCTCCAACCCCGTACATAAAGGTAAAAGGTTAAAATAAAAGCCAAACTAAAAACATGTAAATTAAAAATAAAACCGCAAAGATGTCACTTAGTTAGCAGGTCTATACTTACGTACATGATGTAAGGTGATATAACCCTGAGTGCGTGGCCCAGAGTTTGGACAGGGAGGCGGGAGTTCATTCATTGGCTTCAGGGATGAGCGAACAACCGTCCTGCGTAGGGGCGGACACCTCCCGACCGCCCAGAGAGAGTGCTACTGCGGGAGGGCTGCAGCAGAGTCTTCCCCTATCTGGCTAAACTAGGCAGTGGTCTGGTCTGGTCTGATAGGACTTAGATTGAATCTCGTTTTTTGGGGAGGGGGGTTGATCCCCAGTGCTCCTCTCCCTCCGTTTTGCTCAAGCCTAAATTTAGGGGCTCACTTAGACTCACTCCCACCTCTTGACACTTGTCAACAAGTTTCCTCAGTTTATCAGTTTTACCTCCCTCCGCAGCTTCAAACAGCAGGCGCTGGAAAGGGACAGAGGAGAGGAAAAGGGAAGGGGGGTAGGTGAACGTGCGTGCATTATCTGCCAGGTGGAACAAAAAAGTCTTAACGTTTTTCTGTTGAGGTGTGTGTGTTATAGAGATAGTATCGGCGGGGGAAATTACATCTTTCCATAGGGTGGCACACAGTGGAAGGTTTTGCAGGGCTTGCTGATAAAGAAGCCGGACCTACAACAAACAAAAACACCAAACGCGGGCGCCACATGTCAGTTTAGCGGAGGACAAGGACAAAACAGGAGAAAGAGCATGGAATAAGGTCAGTGGTTTTAGTGACTAGTACAGTTTTTACTCTCTAATACACCAAACCGTTACCAAGCAACAACATCCAACCATTCCATTTTGTCACCGTGGTCAGATGTAAGCCTTTTAACTGTCATACATTACATTGTGGGAACACTGATAATAGCCTGTAGGGAAGAAATAGATTACAACAAAATGAAGGGAAGATTATGGGACAGCTGGGTCAAGATAAATATGCAAAGTGGAACACCGACACACAAGAGGTTGTGACAGCAACACAGAATCAGCAACAGGTTAACAGAGCAACATGCATCATATACCGTATATCCAAACCACCCCCTGCTAACTTCCAGTCATATCTCCCTCCATGTTAATATCCCTCTCCCTAAACTATTACCTTCATCCATCCACTCCTTTACCAGTCTTTTACTCATCTCTCACTGCCCCTACTTATTTGTCTTTCATTCCCCCCGCCCGCCCACCCACCCACCCCTACTAACTCACCTCGGAGCGCTCCTTTAGTTCCCTCTCCACAGCGATCACTCTGCCGAAAAACACACAGCACAAAAGTCTGTCAGCACTTGAATAGCAGGCAATTCCTGCTATTCAAGTGCCTGTGCAGCAGCTTTTCAAAGCTGCGATTGAAGTTGGACAGAAGCTGCATTTTGTATGTGAAAAAGGCCATTTGAGAAGTGCATTAGAACAGTGAGAATCCATCTAGAAAAAATATTCACCTTGTTGCCATACCAGCAGCACAAGTGCTGTTCAGTGAAGAGGAGAGAGTTGGACTTACATTTTCCAGTTGGTCAGACAGTTTGGAACGCTACTGCTCAACATTCTGGCCTGGAATTTCAGATGTTCTATGTTTCCATCCTGCCATTCTTGATGTAGCAACCTATACAACAACAAATCAAACCTAACCGTCTGCACATTACAGGCCCTAGACAATAAATATTAGACCCAGCCATAACACTAGAACCTAGACAATAACATATTCCACAAACAGACAACTGCAGACGTAACCATACAACGACTAATATACCCAGCAGTCTAAACTTTAACAATAACAAGTCGCCAAAACATAATTCCAACTGGAATATATTTCCACTTCTAAAACCCTCAGTCCATGTCTAAGCAAGCATAAATAGTTAGCTACAATTGGCTCATAGTTTGTCTGCTGTGTGTATCGGGTGCTTTGTGTACCTCAGGGCAAGTTCAGCGTTGGTGGGCATGGTGTATCGTAATCTCTCCAGGACATGGGGGTGCTGGGTATGGGGCAGACAGCTCAGGTAGTGGGAGACAACCTGCCGAGCACAAGTCCAGAGGTTTGCAAATATGAAAACGTTTAAGTTAGGGACGCAAACAATGTCACAAACCGATGAAAGTTAAATGCTATCAATTCAAGGAGTCAATTCCTGACAAACAGAATCTGAGGGGTTAGGTGGATTTCTGGCAGTGGAAGCTGGTGGGAGGAGCTATAGGAGAACATGCACATTGTAATGGCTGGAATGAAATCAATGGAACGGATGTAGTTTCCATATGTTTGATACCATCCATTAATAGTCTCCCGAGTGGCGCAGTGGTCTAAGGCCTGGTTCAAATCCAGGCTCTGTCGTAGTCGGCCGCGACCGGGAGACCCATGGGGCGGCACACAATTGGCCCAGCGTCGTCCAGGGTAGGGAGTGGCCGGCAGGGATGTAGCTCAGTTGGTAGAACATGGCGTTTGCAACGCCAGGGTTGTGGGTTCGATTCCCACAGGGGGCCAGTATGAAAAATTCAAAAAATAATGTAGGCACTCACTAACTGTAAGTCGCTCTGGATAAGAGCGTCTGCTAAATGACTAAAATGTAAATGTAATTCCATTCTAGTCATTACAATGAGCACATCCTCCTATAGCTCCTCCCACCAGCCTCCACTAATTTCTGTGATCTGGTCCATGGCATGCAGTTATGGACTCCTGAGGTCACAGGTACGGGGAAGACAAAGGTTAGAAAACTTTCCGGATTGAAATGAGCTGACATGATTGCTTATACTACATTTCAGAGGCATGTTTGTTCTACATTATACACTGAGTATACAAAACATTAGGAACACCTTTCTAATATTCAGTTGCACCCCCTTTTGCTCTCAATTCGTCGGGGCATGGACTACAAGGTGTTAAAAGCATTCCATAGGGATGCTGGCCCATGTTGACTCCAATGCTTCCCACAGTTGTGTTAAGTTGGCTGGACGTCCTTTGGGTGGTGGACCATTCTTGATACACACGGGAAACTGTTGCGCGTGAAAAACCCAGCAGTGTTGCAGTTCTTGACACACAAACCGGTGCGCCTGGCACCTACTACCATACCTCGTTCAAAGGCACTTAAATCATTTGTCTTGCCCATTCACTCTGTGAATTGCACACACACACACACACACACACACACACAATCCATTTCTCAATTGTCTCAAGGCTTAAAAATCATGATTTAACCTGTCTCCTCCCCTTTATCTACATTGACTGAAGTGGATTTAACAAGTGACATCAATAAGGGATCATAGCGTTCACCTGGATTCAAGGGAAAATATTATTTTTTACATTTCTATCAGAACGTTCACAATGTTATTCCCTGCTGAACACAACCCAGTTACCTACCTTGTTGTGAAATCTGAAGCAGTTCCAGTACTGGGCCGAGCTGAACGGAACCTCAAGCCTGGACGGGACAGTTACTAGGCAACGCTGAACCAGATCTGATAACATCCGGAGCGCTCTGCTGTTGGAAGGGCTCCCAGCTAGCTTACTGCTGGTAAAGAGGAGATAACTGGAGACAGAACAGTTAGACCGTTAGTCAGGTTAGGTCTCTGGGCCCTCCCCCACCTGGATGTGTGGACATGATATTCCTATGGCAGCCCCTCTCAGAGGCTAGCTGCTAACCAACCACTGTGGTCTGATTAGATTAAACGTCATCCTGATTTAAGCCTGTACTCCCGAGGCCCTTTTATTTTACGCATGTCTGTTATCACTGCTATAAGGATCTTCAGATCTGGCTTGTTATGGCTTGACCCTCTTCAGAGGTGTCCCCTTCACCGCATGGGATGATCTTACTACCCTTATGGATGGCAATGGTGGGTGAAAGGCTGAATGCAATTGCAACGGACAAATGCTGACAAGTTGTTGTAAGACTTGACTCACTCCATCCACAGTTTGTGAAGAACATCCAGCTGCATTATGGCTCCCAGGGCTCTCTCGAAGGCATCAATCACCTCCCCTACATTACTGTGCACCCACTGCCACAGACTGCAAAACAAGACACCACAAAATTAAATATCGCCTGACTGTATGAAATTATTGTTATGATCAGGAAGCCCAACTGTCGTCATGTCGTCTTGTATTTATACATTTTTAATAACCTAATTATAAGCCTTTTATAAAGGTAACCTTATTGTAAACTGTTACCGATAAACGTTAACGACGGTGCATTGAACTGCCATATAAGAATAAGAACTGTGCTTGTGTCAGCCGGCATATCACATCACAATACTTACCAATGGACGAGGTTTAGGTAAGGCATCTGGTGGCTAAGCTGCTCTTTAAGTTGTTTTTTGATAACTGGGCCTCTTAGGATGTCCTCTGTTGGAATACAAAGGATGTACCTTGAAAATAAATGGAGATCACATTAATTCATGGAACATTGAACTGTATACCACTGTAGAACGGAAGCAACTTGGTTTATAAAAAGTCAGGTTGTTTTTGACGTTTTAGGAGTTAGGACATTCATTTCTGCTTAAGTTCTAGGAGAAAATGACCAACCGTAGCACATCCACAGGTTGCTGGTCACTTCTATCCTCGTCACAGAAAGACAGGACGAACCCTCGGAACAGAGGAGCGATGCAACTGGACTTCTCCTGTTCAGAGATATGATACAGGCTAGCTAGATCATGCTAGAAACTGTGTACAAGCAACTTGAAAGACACTCAAGCGAAAAATGGAAAGGAATCAGCTCTTAAATAGTGTTTTGGTAAATGTTCTTGTCATAAAAAAAATCCTTCTGTGAATCCTGTCAGAAATCTTAGTTGAAAAGACACAGAATGACTGTTAAAATGTAAATTGACAATGCCTTTCTTAATTGAAGGGGCTGGATACATAAAGTTGTATTGAATTGAACAGGAGCTCCACACAGCCCACAGAGAGAGACTGACCTGAGCCATGAGGAACTTGCAGGTGTGGTAGAAGACCTCTGCATTGTGTGGACACTGGGAAAGTGCCCGTAGCCACACCCCAACACCCTGCTCAACATCCCCCTTCCCCACATACAGGCCTGACAGGGCATCTAACAGGGCACAGGAGTGCGGGCACAGCGCCAACAGGGACTCGCACAGCTCAAGGCCCGCATCGTACCTACGGGATGCAAGTCATTTTTATGTTAAGACTAGCAGTAGATATTAGTAGAGTTTAAATGACACACCCACCCAACCACAAACGCACACACATTAACCTTTTACACTCGTTGGAATTTGCCGATAGGGGTAAATTGAAATGTTTCATATAGAAAAAATATGAAAAGCATATGCATAACCATGGTAGCAATTGAAAGGGAACAGTTTGGAGATATTGGGGAAATGATTAGACCAAAAGATGAGTACACAACAGTTTGCCTGACAAGACTGAATCCAAACATAATACTTGATTTTATGTGCATTTTAAAAGCATGTACTTTATGCCACATTTGTTGAACATAAGAATATTCCTGGTAAATGTGGGGTAGGTGCAACATAAGACCCCAAAAAATGACAAGGGTTTGAGTGAGAGGACTAACTGGTGTCTTCAAGTGGCCACCACACCTCTCCGAAGTGTGCACAGTTCCTAAGCAATTTCAACGCACTTTTAGGACTAAAAGAGTCATTAAATGATAAAGTGCTTTTATAAGCACGCCTAGCTGTGCCATTGAGGAACTAGAGCAAGCACATTTATAGTTGTTTTGTTTTCGAATACAACCCTGCATCCCTCTGCCATCACACAATTACTGGCGTTGTTTATGCAATCCAAAAACGTTCCATTATAAATTGCAATCTGGGTCAGGTGGGCATGGTTTCAAAGCTTGTTTTATTGCCAATATGAGTTATAAATGATAAAATACGATCTTGCAGTGTTAGGCTTTCACAAGGCAATTCAGAGAATTCAGGCAATTCAGAGAAACATATCGTAATTTGTGTCCTGAGTTAATTCAGGTGTTTGTTACGCGGCAAATTTACGCGGCAAATTTTCTTCCCAATAAACAAACATAGGCTCATTCTGTTCAGAACAACCCAGGGAATGATGCCATGTCATCTTGTAACTGTACATCAAACAGAGTGATAATAAACGTTGACACTGTATATGGTTTGGAAATGTGAAGTGCACATTTGGACTCGCGGGTGTTTGGCTTGCTTGTATGACATCAAAGCGGTATTTATTATAATCCTCAACATCTCATCTTCCAAAATACATTGAGTCCTCTTAAATTTACAGCATTTCACTCACTCAGACAACAAAAGTTCAGAACGGCTGTCAGTCAAAACCCATACAGCGCTGTGAAGAGAACCAGAGCTCTGATGTCAATTTACAGCATGTTACTGGGCTTGTTAGTGCCCAAATCAACCTGTATACGGGTACGAGTGTAAAGGGTTAATACCTTGCTTGTCCAAACACACAAACCTGATTTTATTGGGTTCCCCACACACACACACACCTAGCTAGCAGAATGCCAGCGTTGCGCTTACCTTCCCAGCAGGCTATAGGCAGTGATGAGGTTAGTGTGTAGAGGCAAACAGGCCAGGGTTCTTTCACTGGGAGGCAGAGTCTGGTCTGTGCACTGACGCAGTGCATCTGTAGGAATGAACAAACCAGTATGAAATCAATGGCCCTCTCTCTCAGCTGTCGACTTCAGAAAAACTGAAGACTAGTGACTGAGTGGAAATAGTATAACTGGAAGCATAATGGTTTTATGTGTCTAAATAAACTACTATTACCATGAGCAACTGTGGAAAAAGTAAACATTTAAAATTGTTTGAAAAAGCTAAGTAGGAGACCTGGAAAAAACATGGACAGTTTCTATGTGGGTGTTGTTGAACCCCGTGTTGTTGAACCCCGTGTTGTTGAACCCCGTGTTGTTGAACCCCGTGTCGTTGAACCCCGTGTCGTTGAACCCCGTGTCGTTGAACCCCGTGTCGTTGAAGCCCGGCTCACCTTCGAACACAGCGATTAGTGTGTCAGGCTCTGTGCGGACATCGAGCGGTGTTCTCCAGGGGAGGTCAAAGGCCTCGATGCTGACCACTCGGGAGGGATTGGAGTTAGCCGGGTCGTACAGGCTGGCCGGCAGGCGGTCAAACTCCATCAGGTGGATGAAGGATAGCCAGACCAGGCAGCGGTCACTTATGGTAAGGTAATCAGCAATGCACCGCTCAGTGACTGACTTCAAGGAATTCTGAAATGAACAGGTTATCGTTCGCCCTTGAGCATCTTGGGAACCTTGTGCATTTTGTATAGCAGTAGCTAATCCAAGAGTTATGAGTCAGTTTGGCCTGATTGTAGCAATAAGGTGTCATATGGCTTGGACCCGAATATTGATGTGTGCAGCTATATTGGCTGCACTCGAGGTTGTCTTTTTTGCAGTCTCTTACCTGTAGGATGGCCAGGGCGTTCTGTAGCCGGCCTGTGAACACACTGAGCTGGACCCTGTAGAGTAGAGACTCCAATAGCTGGAAGGACAGCCTCTCAGAGAGACCACTAGTCCCAGCACAGTCCAGCAGGTACTGCAGCAGACGACCACACACATAGTCCTTCCCCTCAAACGAGCTCTCCATGGTTAGGTACTAGGGAAGGAAAAAAGACAGCAGTTACATCTAGTCCTGCTGATATTCCTCTGTGCTATTTAACTAGGGACTGATTTCCACCTGGGACACCAGGTGTGTGGTAGTCTTCAGCCAATCAATAACGTCAAGTGTCCAAGGGAAATAAAAACCGTCAGGACTGCGGAACCGAAGGTCCTGAATTATGCACCCTACAGCCAGGCCTCAGAGGTGGACACACAAAGCCCTGTAGAGGAAATGGCCCACAGTAGGTTGTCAGAGGGTTGGTTGGACATGAGAACTTACACTCCACCAGACTTGGTAGTCGGAGGCGTGCTCCACAGCCATCTCACACATCTCCTGCACCTCATCCCTCTTCCCTCGGCGGGAGAACAGAGACAGGTAATGGCACCAGATCTCTGGGTTGTCCCGGTTGTCTTCCAGGGCCCGAGACAGAGTGTTCAACGCAGCGTCCAGGCACTCAGCCGCTGACCTACAAGGAAGCAACATAACACAATTTATTGCATTTCACACATTTGCATTTTCCATTTAGCCTAAACCAGGATTCAATCCCTTAAGGTTAAAAATACACTCAGTGACCAACTTAACACACCGGAGGGTCTGTATTTGAGGGGAATCCACTTACGTTTCTTTCTGGCCGAGATATTTGAATGCCAGTTTGATCCAGAGCTGTGCGTTGTGGGGGCTCTCTAGGACACTGGTCTCCAGGTTAGATATGTCGTCAGTCTCACTAATGAAGTAACGCTTGTCGTCTGGGGTCCCACACACATCCAGGGAAGCAGAAAAACTTATCTTGGAACAACCGTCTGTGACAAGGAAGGAAACAGACAAACAGCAGAGGTTTAAGGTCAGATCTCCAGGAGAAAAACAAACAACAACAGTTGTGTTCTGCACAACTGAAGAGAAGCTATCGCTGTGTTAGTGCTGCTTCCATTATTTACACTGCGCTTCAGATCAGTTGTAATTATGCTTTGAAGACTGGTTTGTTGCTGGGAGATGAGCCAACTGACTAACCAGTTCTCACCGTATTTGACTGGACCAGTGTCTCTACTCTCGTCCCAGCTGTCGTCCCCTGTGTTTGGGCTAGCCTGGTGAGCGGGCTGAGGCCTCCATCTCCTGAGATCCTTACACGTGGTGAAGGGAGGGACTAGACAAAACACAAGTTAGACACGTCAGAAGGGTTCTATTCTTGAACATTTTCTAAAAGAGTACATTAACTGCTCAATACAGTGTTCAACCCTAACTGCTAGAGTAAGAATGGTATGGACATCTCACCATGTCTTTTGCTTTCATTCACTTTGCTGACGAGTAGAACAGCCTTCTGGTCCATCCCCATGCGATCCTTGTTAGCCCCAAACAGCTGTTTGATGTACTTCTCTGAAAATAGGACAACCAATCAACCATTGTCAGTAAAAGCCTTAAACATGCATTTATCATGGAATAGATTCCAAAACGTGCACTATCAATCACCAATACATACATTCTAAGCTCAATGGTATTTCAATATTGCCAGATGGCAGTGTGGTTCTATTACCTGTGGCAACATTGATGTCATCAGTAGTACTGCTCTCGGAGCAGCCAATCAGGGCCAGGTTGTACGACAGGATATCCTGGAACAGCTGGTTTCCACCAAAAGTGCAGTTTCTCATGTGCTGCCTAAAACACAGACCAGATCACCCAGAGGAGGGAGGTGGGTTTGTTATAATGAAACAGACATGAGTCTAGATTCACATGCATGTTTACACACACACACACACTAAGAGGACTGACTTACCACTGGCAGTCATCGTCATTGCATGTGCCCGTGAGGTCGAAGCGACAGAAACATTTTTTGGGCGCTACAACGTTGCTGTAAGACACAGAACTGAGTGATAACTTCTCCTTGGTCCGAAAGTATGGACTGAACCTGAAGGCAAAAGAAGATGAGGTTTGATTGATGGCAAGATATTGTTTTTCTTGGCACGAGTAATTGGGAGCTACCCTAGTAGTGAACTAGCCACCTACCTATAAGACTTGAAGACCAGGAGAGGGCTGCGATATGGTCCAAAGGGGACAGGCTTCAGCTCGACACGGCCTGATTGGCCAGCCATGGTGTCCACATCCACCGATATCACCTGCACATTAAAGTAATGAACACAAACATTTCAGTCTCTCAACCATGGAGAATAAATGAAAAACATTGTTTTAGACCCGACAAGTGTGTTGTATGCTAGTCCAGAAACTGCACATATCAACCAAATAAGTAGTAAGAAGAAAAACTGTTTCAAGGCAGCATTTTTTAAAACCACAACCAAAGGAAATTTGAATTCAGCATTAGCGGGTCCAGTTAAAGTGATATATTATTATTATTATTATTATTATTATTTACCTTCCCAGAAGGGGGTTTCTCCACAGTGCCCCCTAGCGCCAGTAGTTCCCCCAGCAGCAGCTCTCCCAGCCTGGCCTGCTGCTGGTCCCTCCTCTGCAGGGCCTCCACATCTAGCCCCAGGAAAAGCTCCCCGGGCCCAGAGGCCTTAACCGTAACAGGCTTGGCTGGACTATCCTTGACCAGCCCAGCCCCACCAGGGTCCAGCTTAGGCTTGGTGAAGGAGCCGGTCTCTCTGAAGGAGCGTCTACGAACACTCCGGGCCGAGGGCGTGGCTGTAGCGGCAGGTTCCAGGTCGCTCTCCTCTGTCTCTGTGGGGTCGTCGCTGCTGACCAGGGTGAGTTTATCCTGGGTGAGGTCGTGCAGGGAGGGCTGGGGCAGGGGGAAGGGGCTGGTGGGGGGACCGCTGGGCTGGCGAGCCTTGGGGAGAGGGGTGGAGGTGGCCTGGGGTGGAGGGGGGTTCAGGGACAGCCCCTCTGTTGTGGAGGGCCTGGGACTCCTTGAGTTTCTGGATCTTGAGGGCGTATTCTGACTCCAGCTGCTGCAGACGCCGCTTCTGGGCCAGGAGGTCGGCGAAGTGCCTTTCTGAGCCGCGGGGGGCCACAGAGACTTCCACACACAGACGCTTCACAGGCTGAGGAGCGGAGGGTGAGCAGAGAAAGGGTTTAGAGAACTCTGGCCTTTACTTATGGCTGGTTCGTGTTTAGTAGAAAGGAAATGGGAAAATACATTTTGAAACAGAGGTGGTGTTACATGAATAAGTCCAATAACAATAAATTTCCGCTTCAAAACAATTTATGATGTGCCCTACTGGACATGTCCTTGTTGAACACGTCTATGTTTTATCAATCAACAAGCAAGGGCTCCGTCATGGTATAGTGTGGGTCGGTAAGGTGTGGTATGGTGCTCACCGAGGGGTGGCTGACGTCCGTGCGTCGTTTCTGACCCCCTGGCCTTCTGCCTGCCGCAGCCTGGGCTTGGACCAGCTCCTCCTCCAACTTCAGGCCGTTGTTCTTCTTCACTGAGACGCGGTGCTGAACACGATTAACCTATGGGGTGGGAACATACATGACAGACGTTAAAGGGTGGTAACAAATGACATATGAAAGCTGATACATAACACAACCTAATGACAAGTATGATAACTGCAATAATATATACAGTATATTTTATTTGTTATATCTCATCAGAACCTTGATTAGCTGAATCAGGTGTGTTGAGTGAAAACCAGCACACCCCTAGTATCTCTCCAATAGGAGGGTTGGTATGGCCACACCTGCTATATACACTTCCAAGGGCAACGGAAAGGAGAACTGAATTAAATGTGTCGTGTCCTTTACAGACATTACTTTAGCTTGGCATTTTCCCAACATTCCCAGTAGAAACATCTCCTATTCCATCATTCAGCTTCCACTGACTAAAACCCTCAGCCATCTGACTCATTGCTCTCAACATGCCCACCCAGACACAAATACCTCAGCTAGGAATTTACTTCACACTTCACAGCTCATTCCCATTTAATTTCATTCCCCCTGGGTTCCTTCCTGACTCTAACACCCACCTGTTCCTGGAGTCTGTTGAGGAGGGTCTTGTTGGCGCTGACTATCTTCTCTGAGGCCAGGAGCTGTTCTTTGAGCTTGGCCACTTTGGCCTCCGCTGCCTTCAAAGCCTCCTCCTTCTTCTGCTCCTGCTGTAAGAGCTGCCTCAGGATGGCCTCGTCCTTCAGGAGCAGGTTTCTGAGAGGAGGAGGGGTAGAGAGAGATGGAAAGCCATAAGTCCAAGTAATTCCCTAATGTGAGACAATTACTGAAAAGACCAATGTGTTTGGGCATCAGCCTTCGTCAAGGTGTTTTTTTCTTCTGGTGTTTGAGGCACTGACCCGTGTTTGGTCAGCATGGTCTCTGCCTCGGTCAGCTGTAGCTCGACCGCTGCCTTGGCAGCGAAGTCCACATCGGGATCAGAGCCTGCAGGAGAGGGCACACCTCGGGGACTGTGGTCCTTCAGAATCTTCTGCTTCTCCCTACTGCAGTCAGACAACAAATAAAACAGTAAGAAATTTTTAGATTTCAGTGAGTATAGTCCATTCTGTTCCATCAGTGACATTTTAAAGAAATATCCTCCCTCACTTTGGTGCCATTAATATTGCACTGCTGGTTAATGAATCATTAATGAATGTTATATCCATAGACAATGCCTGGGTGGAAAAACTACATATCACTTTGTCAGACAATCCTCTGAAAACTATACCTGGCTATTTCTTCTTTGAGCAGCTGATACTCCTCCTTCTTCTCGTCAGATAGAGCCTCTGGGGTTCTGACTGGGTTGTTCTCCTTCTCAGGTCCTGTGGTCGGTTTGGGTTTCGCTGCCTGGAAGTTGAGAGAAAGAGCATTACAGCCTGTCACCCTTCAACCACATACAATTAGCACACTTGCGCGCATCTCAAATTAAGATTCTGCCATTCGTATATAAATTGAGAGGATGTCCTCAGAGGCCAAACTGTTGGACCACACACACACGTACGTACCTCTGCATTCCTGCGTGCCTCCTTAATCATGAACTCCAGGCCTCCAAAGACAGACTGTGTCTGTGTAGAACTGCTGCAGGCCTCCATGTCTGAGTCACTGTCGTCTGAACCGTTCAGTTGTACCACCACAGCCTTGTGCCGTGGGAGCTGGGGGAACAATAAAACGTATGATTTGAACCGACTTCACAACTCAAAATCAATTAATCTCAAAATAGGAGTGCCAAGGTCACCTCTGTCTTATTCATTCTGATCTGAAAGGCCAAATGTATCCTATAGCAGCCCTCCTACTCTGGGATGCTTTGTGAATACGGGCCCTGGGATGCAGTCTAAGATGAGCTTATTGTTCAAGGGTGACAAACCACAGAGCGCTCTGGGAACATAGCTGAGGCCGGGTGTCATTGGGCACACATGTGCTGCTGTAATGTAATGTTGCCTATGGCAGCCAAGTCATTGTTCTCATAAGACGACACTACAAAAAAGTAGCATATGTCATTCTTGGAAAATATGACTTTGAAGTTAAACATTTTCAATAGAGCATATTTTAAAACATGTTTTTCAGCACATGCAAGACAACGAGACAGTTTTCCATTCAGAGAAGAATCAGTCACAAATCCACTGACTTATTTTTTCTGCATATTTCCATGACAGTGTTTGAAACGGTTTGGAATATAGGTGAACAGAATGAACGCTATTCCGTAAAATTGTGGTAGAAAGTGAGAAAGAATGAAAGCTCTTCAGGACTTTGTGGGTTTTAAGGAATGTGAACTATTTGGATCTCTATGGTTTCTTCGCCTGGCTAGGAGGGTAGATATGTGGCCATCACTCAATGGTTTGATTTCCTCCTATGGTATTATCCTTACCATCAGTAGCAGCCTGGGAAGGTGGTGCCCACGGCTGAACTTGTTGCTCCATGGCTGGGGTGCTGTGTTGAGGCTGACCACACTAGGGTTGCTCCTGGGCACAGGTTGGACCAGACTGACCAGGACGGAGGGAGGGGGGGGGCCGCTGTCAAGGGTCATATCCTACGGGGGGAGGAATACATTTTTAAAGCCAGATTCACATTTTACATTTACATTGTAGTAATTTAGCAGACGCTCTTATCCAGAGCGATTTACAGGAGCAATTAGGGTTAAGTGCCTTGCTCAAGGGCACATCGACTGAGTTTTTCACCTAGTCAGCTCGGGGATTAGAACCAGCGACATTTCGGTTACTGGCACAACGCTCTTAACCACTAAGGTACCTGCCGCCCCATTCACCAAGTCCACTGTTCAAAGACAATGCTCTGCTGTAGAACAGGAAAACGATATCGTGATTGAGTTGCCCATCTGATATAGCAGGGTACTGAGATAAGTTTGAACATTGTTTAACACCTGTAAATTAACAGAAGAGTGAAAAATATGCATCTTCTGTTGAGAGGAATTAACTTTCCAGAGTATGACTATGACTTAAGGGAACCCTCCTCTACTCCTAACACAATACAGATAACACAGGCATGTCACTTTGCCCTCTTATGGAGCCATATAGTGTTGTACCTCGGGCAGTGGCACCTTCTTGTTGGTCATAGACATGAGGCAGGTCTCTCTAAGCAACATCTCCTCTTCCTCTTCCTCGTCAGCGAACGGCGGCTTTGGGGGAGGCTCCAGCTCATCCGGGGGTGGGGGCATTGGGGGTAATGGTGGAGGGGCCGCAGATGGAATGACGGACAGGAAACGCGGCTGTCCCAAATCCTGGAAAGAAAGAGGAAGCTGGTTTGTTACCCCTATAAGAGTTGCATAGAACAGTCCTTGTTTAGAGTTTGGGCTGGAACGTACCATTCTGCATTGAGTGGGGGATTCCATACGGAAAGGCATGGGCATGTGACTGAAGCATCCTGGGATCTCAAATGGATCATGTACTGGAGAAGACGCTGAAAGAGAAGATGACAGAATGTTATACAATCAGATTCAGCCATAGAAATAAAACTGCCAAACATTGCAATAAGAGGCCTGGATTGATGGCCAAGTCCTTAGCTATAAACAATCATTTCACCATGTTGGAGGGGTTCTATAAAATCCCTTCAGAAATGTTCAACAGTGCAGTGAGTGCATTGGCAGGTGAGCTGGTTGCTCACCTGGAGAATTGGTCTCACTATCAGTATCCATGGCAACCTCGTCATAGTTGTCATACTGGTAGAGGTTCCCTGATGTGTCCAATCCCTGTTTACCAGAATACTTCCTGGTGTGGTCGCTGTCCTTGGACTGAGATTGATACACAAATGACACATTTCAACTTAGGCCCTCACATTATCTATTTTTCAATCATTTTGCATGTCCATGCCACTGACAGTAATGTAGGAGAGCTCTATTCCAATAGAGTTAAGAGAAAGAACCCCACACACCACATTAACAGATGTTAAGCAGAGACTATACAATTTTAAAAGGTTCACATATAATTGAAGGCATCAGATAACCTAAATGAAATGCCTAGGGGGTAGGGGGCAAGGTCTTTTTTCAGGATCTTTCTCTCCCTGCCAGTCTTACCTTGCTCCGGTTGCGCAGCAGCGGCGGCTTGGACCCGCCCACCAGCTTCATGAAGCGGTTGTACTGCTCGTCCTGATTGGACAGGTCCCGGATCTTGCGGATCTCTTCCTCCCTCCGGCGGCGTTCCTCCTCCTCCTGTCTCCGCTGCTCCTCCTGGTCTCTCTCCTGTTGGAGCTTCCACGTCCTTAGCTGCTGCTTTCGGAATGCCTGCTTGGCGGCCGAGCCTAGGGGATCAAAACCTATTTACTTTACTTAATCGCACATGGCAGTCACTATACATCACTAAATTACATAAATATTTACAGAGCTAAAATGCATTATTAAAATACACAAGAACCAAGATGTGACCAACATTTCCAAAACCAGAATGTCATTGTGATGGAACGTTTGGTGCCAACATTGAGGACAGTTCAGATCTGAATAAGCAGAAAGGCCCTCCTCACCTGGGCTGACTGTCTTCCTCCCATGATACCCCTTGACCGGAGCTTTGCCTTTCTCCGCTGGAGGCTTAACCCCAGCCTTGGCCTTCTCCTGGGGCTTGTTGGCCAGAGCTTTGGCCTTCTCCGAGGCAGCAGAGGCAGACCTGGTGGTGACTCTGCCCCTCTCTGGTGGTGTGGCACTGGAGGCAGAGGAGCTGGAGGTCTTCTCCTGGGAGGGCTTGGCCTTGGTGATCTTATCCTTGCTCTCCTTCATCACTTGCTGTTCTTTCTGCTGCCACTTCCTGCTGGCTGACTGCAGGGCCAGGAGACGCAGCTGCAGCTCAGACAGGTCCTCATCTTCATTTCTCCCCTTCACTTCAGGCTGCAGGGAGACAGAGGGGGAGGGCCGCATGACCAGGATCCTAACTTGACATACACACACACACACACACAACTCAAACGTTGTGTCAATGGACATCTGGACAAACGTTCAAAAGAGCTGCAAACACACACCTCAAGTTAATATTTGTGCCTTGAATGGCTTACTCTAGATGCCATGCCTTAAGGGGATAGTTTGAGATTTTGGCTTTTAAGCCTTTTTTCTACATACCCAGAGTCAGATGAACTCATTAATCACATTTCCATTCAGTTTTTAATGCGAGTAAAGTCATACCATATAAAAACAACAATCACGAAAGCTGTGATGGAAACAGGAAGTTTCGGTAATTTTTTTAAAATGCAGACAGATAATTTGTTTGTTCGACATGGTGGGATTTATGTAGGTAAAATGTATTATGCAAGAAATGGTGGTGGAAACTCCTTTATGCGCAAATATTGATATAATAACCATCCTATCGAAGTCAACTTTGAGTCACACAATGATATGGTTTGTGGCCCTCCCACTACGACTTGGGAAACCATGCAGTTTATTAGGCTACAGATTCAATAAATTATAAATAAACTTCACAGGATGGTGAAAGTGCACGGTGATCTTGATGCTCCTTTCCAATAAATATCGATGGTCTTATTCTGGTGACATGATGATCGATGCTTGACTGCCGTTTAACAACTAAACATATTCTTGCTCTTATCCATAATAATCTCATCATGTAGACTAGCCTTCCCACACAGCCTACCCACACTGTATCTGCTAGCTGTTGGCTGGAGCACAGGTGCCAAGACCGGAGTTGGCAAATTTGCTATTTAACGCAAAAGTTTGTGACAAAACTATCGGTAGAGTTGAAAATGCGATGGAAACACATTGAACTTTAGATTTTTATTCGGTACATGAAAACTTTAGTGAGAATGTACATTTTGTGTGCACTACGTCATCACGCACTGATTTTTATCCGCAACAAGTCAGTTTGGTGGAAACACACTACTGGTGGGAAAATGTGCATATTTTCTTTGTGAGGATTTTTGAATATTCGCATGAAAATCTGTCGCCAATTGGATGGAAAACTAGCTACAGATACCATTTTTCTCCCTCTGTGTGCAGTTTGAAGGTCGTTTCTGGAATTTCTAACTAGCTTTAGCGCAATAACGAAGTATACGGGATCTGCTAGTGTTAGCACAATCAACTAGCTGATCCCATAAACTTCCAGTCATTGCACTAACGCTAGTTAGCAATGGCTTCAGAAACTACCATAAACTTCCGTCAAACTGCACACAGAGACATAAAAATGGTATCCACGAGGTCACCTGACTCTGGGTAAGTAGAAAAAACAGGCTTTATTGCCTTATTATTATAATTTTTTAACAGATTCATACCTTGACAGGGGATTTAGCGGAGTCCTCTGATGATTCCCTGCAGCAGACTTTTGCATCCTTCTCCCCCTCTTTTTCATCTGCCTCTTTCTTCACACCATCTTTTTCCTCCTCTCCTGAAAAGACAGAAGAGAGCAGTGACACTATCAAGAGCAGTGACACTATCAAGAGCAGTGTGCAGGTTTCTTCTTTTTTCTCATCTTATTCAACTGTTACCATGCACCTGCAAAAAAGATAGCTCAGATGTGCGAGTGCCTTTTGAATTTTGAACACTGTGGCTAATAAAACAATACATTATTGATTATAGTCAAGTCTTATCTGCTTCACGGTGTTGCCTTAGTTTGTGTTACCACATTGCTGCAGTGTTGTGTTATATAGTGGCTTTGTTACACACCTTTGGGAGTAGCAGCCGGGATAGCAACTGGTTCAACAGGACCTTTTTCACTCTCCACGTCACTGTCCTCCTCCTCTGAATCTTTGTTTTCCGTTTTTATTTTGAGCGCATCAATTTCTGCAGGAGTGAGGAGTTTCTGACGTAGAGGTTTGAGGTTGAACGCCTGAAAACCCCTTTTCTCCTCTGTCTTCTCTGGGCCTGGTGGGTCCCCTGCAGCAGCTTCATTGGGAATACTGTTAGTGTCGGGTAATGGCTCGGTTAGGGGAATACTTGCAGAGACCTCAGCCTCGTTCTGAGCTGGCAGGTCTTTGGGCTTCAGAACCAGGTTTTCTTCTTTTCTAATACATTCCAGCTCCAGCTGAATCTGCTTGTACTTCGTGAGCAGATCCTCGAAACTCTCGTCAACACCATTCTCGATTTTGGCAGCATTGTTGTTGTGCATCATCTGTTGGTTTCTTACCTGATTCCTCCCCATCATTACCTTCTCTGAGGTCAGGGAGTGAAGGAAAGGCACAATTAATGAGTCTGATGAGTTTGACTACAGACAGACTTTGACCCTAATAGCTAAATGTATTTAGATCCTAAACCCATTTCCAGCTCAATAACCCTGGGTATTTTGTTTTTAACTCAAAAAGCGATTAAATCAATTGAGTCTTGATGATAGGGAGGGGAATGCTGTGTAATGATCAAATGTCATTACAAAATGGCAGATCCAGATGCAATATGACTACACTGAAATCGAAGGCCTATATGACTACACTGAAATCAAGGCCTATTGAAGGCTAGTAGCTACAACCAGCCAAACAGAAAGACATGTTACAATGTGTAGTTACATTTGTTAGGCTTTTACCTTAACATTGTATCACACACTTTACAATCACATAGATGTCATGAGATGAATGCCAAAGGATACGTTTGTTTCTCGAGGGAGATTCTTTCTTGTTACTGTGATTCTCCCCGGGCACATAACGACCAGGGGGAGGCCTACCAGCCTCTCTCCCTCCCCCACATCCGTCTCCCCAGCCTCCTTGTCCCCAATCCCCGCGACCGTCATCTGGTTTCCCCTGGTGCCTCAATCGACCCAGGGCTGTGTGACTTCGTTCCCAGAAGCTGGAACGCGGGCTCTGGTCACAGCGAGGCCCCAGTGGTAACCGGACGGGTCCACTTGGTCCGCCTTGCTGTCTGTGGTTCGCGGTAAAGCCGGAACTGAGCGAATGAGGTCCGCGGTTGTATGGAATTAAAAGTCGAAAATCTGTAGGATGGCTACCCATGATAGGTGGTAAAGTTCGTGCCGGTTTTTTCGATTTCCATGTATTTCGTGAGGAGTTGCTGTTATTCATGGTAGTAGGCCTCGTTGTACCCTGCTGCTGTACAAGCACATTTTCGTCTGTGTCATCATCGCAGATCTCTCCGTCTTCGAGCTCCCCTTCTTCTCTCGGAGACCGATTGCTTGAATTTGAATCCATTGTGTAGTCTAATCGAGTGTGATAGTAGTTAGATTAATACTTAAACGCACAACATCTGTTTATAATTACAAGATCGGATTTATAAATCGGTTGTTATGCCAATATTAACGAATATAAAGCTAACTAGCTACGCTCTTCCTCTTTCCACTTCTGCCTCGCTAATCTCGCTTCTCGCGATACTTCCTTTTCCACTTGAACAAAGAGCCTTCTTCTTCTTCTTCTTCTATGAGATCATGGCGGTCCGCAAACAATCGTTCAAGTGCATGCCGCCAACTATTGTGCTGGAAAGTACGATCAATCATGATCTGCCCAATTCTGTTCTACCAGATGGCGTAGCAGTGCGGTCGTGTACTATTATTATTTAATTTTTTTGTCATTTAGCAGACAATGTGTGTACTATGTGTGTGTCCATGTAAATAGCCTCACTCAATGTGGAACGGATTCTATTATTGACTTACCTTTTATCTATAATCTCCAGTTGAAACTAGCTAGCCAGCTAACTAGCTACTTGCTATTAGCCACCGTTAGCGGTTTTCACCCAGAACATTGGATTTTCTGCTGGAATAACTGAATCACTGGACATTAACACTGGATCGCAACTAGCTAGCTGCAACCGAATGGATGTTGCTGTTGGCTAATCACCACTGCCCCCGAAGCAAGCACCAGTTAGCCTTGAGCTAGCCTCGAGCCAGGCCCATATCCCGGCTATCTACCTCTCTGTCTACCGGACGGGAGTAGCCAGCTAACTAGCTACTTGCTATTAGCCACCGCTAGCGGTTTTTCACCATTGTCCGTGGCCTGCACTACCTACCAGCCAGCTCTAGCCTGGACTATTATCGGCCAGTCTGCACTGTCTGCACAGCGTGTTATCGACCCAGAACATATCGGTTTTTCTGCCGGAATCACTGAATCACTGGACCTTTAACTCCGGATCATCGCAACTAGCTAGCTGCAGCCAAATGGATGTTGTTGGCTAATCAGCCTTGAGCTAGCCTCGAGTCAGGCCCATCTCCCGGCTATCTACCTCTCTGTCAACCGGACGGGACCTCCTAGAGTCGACATGGAGCCCCGCCGATCCATCACGACTGGTCTGCCGACGTAATCGTCTGTGGTTTCAACAGGCTTCCCGTTGCGACGACCACGAAGATCCATCTGCTAGCCCCGGCCCGCTAGCACACGCAAACAACAGCTGTGCTACCTGCTAGCCAGTGCTGTAGCACCAATTCGAACTGCTCTCGGACTCACATATTGCTGTTCACTGGACCTTATGATCACTCAGCTGCACAGCTGATGCCTGCTGGACTGTTCCTTTACACAGTGTCCTGTTTATCTGTTTAGCCTCAGCCCAAACTTTCATTGCCATTACCAGTTGTCTTAGCTCTCTCGAATAACACCTGTGATTGCTTTATGCCTCTCTCCCATGTCAATATGCCTTGCCTATTGCTGTTCCAGTTAGTTCTTATTATACAATTTCACTGTAAAGCCCCAAGTACCTCTCGAACTGCCTCAAATAGCTCCTTTGTTCCACCCCCCATACACGCGGAGACCAGCTCAATCGGTGCCTCCAGTGATGCTATCTCTTTCATTGTTACCCAACGCTTAGGTTTACCTCCACTGTACTCATATCCTTCCATATCCTTGCCTGTACATAATGCACTGAATCTATTCTACTACGCCCGGAAATCTGCCCCCTTTACTCTCTGTACCCAACACACTAGAAGACCAGTTCTTAAAGCCTTTAGCCGTATCCTTATTCTAGTCCTCCTCTGTTCCTCTGGTGATGTAGAGGTTAACCCAGGCCCTGCAGCCCCCAGTATCACTCCTACTCCCCAGGAGCTATCATTTGTTGACTTCTGTAACCGTAAAAGCATTGTTTTTTTGCATGTTAACATCAGAAGCCTCCTCCCTAAATTTGAGTTATTCACTGCATTAGCACACTCCGCCAACCCTGATGTTCTAGCAGTGTCTGAATCCTGGCTTAGGAAGGCCACCAAAAATTCAGAAATGTCCATCCCCAACTACAACATTTTCCGTCTAGATAAAACTGCCAAAGGGGGTGGAGTTGCAATCTACTGTAGAGATAGCCTGCAGAGCTCTATCATACTATCCAGGTCTGTGCCCAAACAGTTTGAGCTCCTACTTCTAAAAATCCACCTTTCCAGAAATAAGTCTCTCACTGTTGCCGCTTGCTACAGACCCCCCTCAGCCCCCAGCTGTGCCCTGGACACCATATGTGAATTGATTGCCCCCCATCTATCCTCAGAGTTTGTTCTGCTTGGTGACCTAAACTGGGATATGCTTAACACCCCGGCCATCCTACAATCCAAACTAGATGCCCTCAATCTCACACAAATTATCAAAGAACCTACCAGGTACAACCCTAAATCCGTAAACATGGGCACCCTTATAGATATCATCCTGACTAACTTACCCTCTAAATACACCTCCGCTGTCTTCAACCAGGATCTCAGCGATCACTGCCTTATTGCCTGCGTCCGTTTTTTGTTTTTTGTTTTTTTTCCCACCTTTATTTAACCAGGTAAGCCAGTTGAGAACAAGTTCTCATTTACAACTGCGACCTGGCCAAGATAAAGCAAAGCAGTGCGATTAAAAACAACAACACAGAGTTACATATGGGGTAAAACAAAACAAAGTCAAAAATACAACAGAAAAAAATATATATACAGTGTGTGCAAATGTAGCAAGTTATGGAGGTAAGGCAATAAATAGGCTATAGTGCAAAATAATTACAATTAGTATTAACACTGGAATGTTAGATGTGCAAGAGATGATGTGCAAATAGAGATACTGGGGTACAAATGAGCAAAATAATTAACAATATAGGGATGAGGTAGTTGGGCGGGCTAATTTAAGATGGGCTGTGTACAGGTGCAGTGATCGGTAAGGTGCTCTGACAACTGATGCTTAAAGTTAGTGAGGGAGATAAGTGTCTCCAGCTTCAGAGATTTTTGCAATTTGTTCCAGTCATTGGCAGCAGAGAACTGGAAGGAATGGCGGCCAAAGGAGGTGTTGGCTTTGGGGATGACCAGTGAGATATACCTGCTGGAGCGCATACTACGGGTGGGTGTTGCTATGGTGACCAATGAGCTAAGATAAGGTGGGGATTTGCCTAGCAGTGATTTATAGATGGCCTGGAGCCAGTGGGTTTGGCGACGAATATGTAGTGAGGACCAGCCAACAAGAGCGTACAGGTCACAGTGGTGGGTAGTATATGGGGCTTTGGAGACAAAACGGATGGCACTGTGATAGACTACATCCAATTTGCTGAGTAGAGTGTTGGAGGCTATTTTGTAAATGACATCGCCGAAGTCAAGGATCGGTAGGATAGTCAGTTTTACGAGGGCATGTTTGGCAGCATGAGTGAAGGAGGCTTTGTTGCGAAATAGGAAACCGATTCTAGATTTAACTTTGGATTGGAGATTCTTAATGTGAGTCTGGAAGGAGAGTTTACAGTCTAACCAGACACCTAGGTATTTGTAGTTGTCCACATACTCTAGGTCAGACCCGTCGAGAGTAGTGATTCTAGTCGGGTGGGCGGGTGCAAGCAGCGTTCGGTTGAAGAGCATGCATTTAGTTTTACTAGTGTTTAAGAGCAGTTGGAGGCTACTGAAGGAGTGTTGTATGGCATTGAAGCTCGTTTGGAGGTTTGTTAACACAGTGTCCAATGAAGGGCCAGATGTATACAAAATGGTGTCGTCTGCGTAGAGGTGGATCTGAGAGTCACCAGCAGCAAGAGCGACATCATTGATATACACAGAGAAAAGAGTCTGCCCAAGAATTGAACCCTGTGGCACCCCCCATAGAGACTGCCATAGGTCCAGACAACAGGCCCTCCGATTTGACACATTGAACTCTATCTGAGAAGTAGTTGGTGAACCAGGCGAGGCAGTCATTTGAGAAACCAAGGCTATTTAGTCTGCCAATAAGAATGCGGTGGTTGACAGAGTCGAAAGCCTTGGCCAGGTCAATGAAAACGGCTGCACAGTACTGTCTATTATCGATCGCGGTTATAATATCGTTTAGGACCTTGAGCGTGGCTGAAGTGCACCCATGACCAGCTCGGAAACCGGATTGCATAGCGGAGAAGGTGCGGTGGGATTCGAAATGGTCGGTGATCTGTTTGTTAACTTGGCTTTCAAAAAGCGTTTGAAAGGCAGGGCAGGATGGATATGGGTCTGTAACAGTTTGGATCTAGAGTGTCACCCCCTTTGAAGAGGGGGATGACCGCGGCAGCTTTCCAATCTCTGGGGATCTCAGACGTTACGAAAGAGAGGTTGAACAGGCTAGTAATAGGGGTTGCGACAATTTGGCGGCTAGTTTTAGAAAGAAAGGGTCCAGATTGTCTAGCCCAGATGATTTGTAGGGGTCCAGATTTTGCAGCTCTTTCAGAACATCAGCTGTCTGGATTTGTGTGAAGGAGAAGCGGGGGGGGGGCATGGGCAAGTTGCAGCGGAGGGTGCAGAGCTGGTGGCCGGGGTAGTGGTAGCCAGGTGGAAAGCATGGCCAGCCGTAGCAAAATGCCGTAACGGGTCCGCGGTCAAACGACCACCCCTCATCACTGTCAAACGCTCCCTAAAACACTTTAGTGAGCAGGCCTTCCTAATTGACCTGGCCCAGGTATCCTGGATGGATATCGATCTCATTCCGTCAGTAGAGGATGCCTGGATGTTCTTTAAAAGTGCTTTCCTCTCAATCTTAAATAAGCATGCCCCGTTCAAAAAATTCAGAACTAAGAACAGATATAGCCCCTGGTTCTCCTCAGACTTGACTGCCCTTGACCAGCACAAAAACATCCTGTGGCGTACTGCATTAGCATCGAATAGCCCCCGCGATATGCAACTTTTCAGGGAAGTTAGGAACCAATATACACAAGCAGTTAGGAAAGCAAAGGCTAGCTTTTTCAAACAGAAATTTGTATCCTGTAGAACTAACTCCAAAAAGTTTTGGGACACTGTAAAGTGCATGGAGAATAAGAGCACCTCCTCCCAGCTGCCCACTGCACTGAGGCTAGGAAACACTATCACCACCGATAAATCTACAATAATCGAGAATTTCAACAAGCATTTTGCTACGGCTGGCCATGCTTTCCACCTGGCTACCACCACCCCGGTCACCAGCTCTGCACCCTCCGCTGCAACTTGCCCATGCCCCCCCCGCTTCTCCTTCACACAAATTCAGACAGCTGATATTATGAAAGAGCTGCAAAATCTGGACCCCTACAAATCATGTGGGCTAGACAATCTGGACCCTTTCTTTCTAAAATTAGCCGCCGAAATTGTCGCAACCCCTATTACTAGCCTGTTCAACCTCTCTTTCGTAACGTTTGAGATCCCCAGAGATTGGAAAGCTGCCGCGGTCATCCCCCTCTTCAAAGGGGGTGACACTCTAGATCCAAACTGTTACAGACCTATATCCATCCTGCCCTGCCTTTCGAACGTTTTTGAAAGCCAAGTTAACAAACCGATCACCGACCATTTCGAATCACACCGTACCTTCTCCGCTATGCAATCCGGTTTCCGAGCTGGTCATGGGTGCACCTCAGCCACGCTCAAGGTCCTAAACGATATTATAACCACGATCAATAATAGACAGTACTGTGCAGCCGTCTTCATCGACCTGGCCAAGGCTTTCGAATCTGTCAACCACCGCATTCTTATTGGCAGACTAAATAGCCTTGGTTTCTCAAATGACTGCCTCGCTTGGTTCACCAGCCACTTCTCAGATAGAGTTCAATGTGTGAAATCGGAGGGCCTGTTGTCTGGACCTCTGGCAGTCTCTATGGGGGTGCCACAGGGTTCAATTCTTGGGCAGACTCTTTTCTCTGTGTATATCAATGATGTCGCTCTTGCTGCTGGTGATTCTCAGATCCACCTCTACGCAGACAACACCATTTTGTATACATCTGGCCCTTCATTGGACACTGTGTTAACAAACCTCCAAACGAGCTTCAATGCCATACAACACTCCTTCCGTAGCCTCCAACTGCTCTTAAACACAAGTAAAACTAAATGCATGCTCTTCAATCGAACGCTACTGGCACCCGCCCACCCGACTAGAATCACTACTCTCGACGGGTCTGACCTAGAGTATGTGGACAACTACAAATACCTAGGTGTCTCGTTAGACTGTAAACTCTCCTTCCAGACTCACATGAAGCATCACCAATCCAAAGTTAAATTCAGAATCTGCTTCCTATTTCACAACAAAGCCTCCTTCACTCATGCTGCCAAACATGCCCTCGTAAAACTGACTATCCTACCGATCCTTGACTTCGGCGATGTCATTTACAAAATAGCCTCCAACACTCTACTCAGCAAATTGGATGTAGTCTATCACAGTGCCATCCGTTTTGTCACCAAAGCCCCATATACTACCCACCACTGTGACCTGTACGCTCTTGTTGGCTGGTCCTCACTACATATTAATCGCCAAATCCACTGGCAAATCCCCGCCTTATCTTAGCTCATTGGTCACCATAGCAACACCCACCCGTAGTGAGCACTCCAGCAGGTATATCTTACTGGTCATCCCCAAAGCCAACACCTCCTTTGGCCGCCATTCCTTCCAGTTCTCTGCTGCCAATGACTGGAACGAACTGCAAAAATCTCTGAAGCTGGAGACTCTTATCTCCCTCACTAACTTTAAGCATCAGTTGTCAGAGCACCTTACAGTTCACTGCACCTGTACACAGCCCATCTGAAATTAGCCCACCCAACTACCTCATCCCCATATTGTTATTTATTTTGTTCATTTGCACCCCAATATCTCTATTTGCACATAATCTCTTGCACATCTATCATTCCAGTGTTAATACTAATTGTAATTATTTTGAACTATGGCCTTTTTATTGCCTTACCTCCATAACTTGCTACATTTGCACACACTGTATATATATTTTATATTTTCTGTTGTATTTTTGACTTTATGTTTTGTTTTACCCCATATGTAACTCTGTGTTTTAGTTTTTATCGCACTGCTTTGCTTTATCTAGGCCAGGTCACAGTTGTAAATGAGAACTTGTTCTCAACTGGCTTACCAGGTTAAATAAAGGTGAAAACCCCCCCCCCAAATAAATCATTTAAAAAAAACAAATAAATCCCTACTAACTTCTACCCCCCCCCTCCCCCTCCCACAAAACCCCCTCCCAACCTCCCCTACCCCATTAAACTTGATCTATATCATGCTGAAACACTCCACACTTAGGGTTGTTCCGCATGTCAACAACCATTTCAACAGTAACATCTGTTACCCACAATATCTATTTTGCCATCTCAGTGGAGGCTCCTCAGAGGAGGAGGGGGAGGAAAATCCTCCTCAGTGAATTTCATAAAAGTAAAAATGGTAAAACATAAAAAAAGTTATCATTTTTAGATAAAACTATACTAAATATAATCACATGGCACCCAATAATTGATTAAAACACACTATTTTGCAAAGAAGGTCTACAGCAGCCTCAACAGCACTCAGTAGGGTAGCACCATGGTGTAGCTAGAGGACAGCTAGCTTCCATCCTCCTCTGGGTATATTGACTTCAATACAAAACCTAGGAGGCTCATGGATCTCACCCCCTTCCATAGACTTACACAGTAATTATGACAACTTTCGGAGGACATCCTCCGACCTATCAGAGCTCTTGCAGCATTAATTGACATGTTGTCCACCCAATCAAAGGATCAGAGAATAAATCTAGTACTGAAAGCAAGCTACAGCTAGATAGCACTGCAGTGCATAAAATGTGGTGAGTAGTTGACTCAAAGAGAGAGAAAGACAGTAGTTAAACAGTTTTGAAAAAAATTATTTATTCCAAAATGAAGGAGAAGCAAGAGAGAAATAGAGAGAGAGAGAGAGATTTCATCATTTTTTTTCACTTTCAGTTTGACTTACTTAGCTAGCAAATGCAGCTAGCTAGTTTAGCCTACTGAAACACCCTGCTCAAACAGAGGGATGCTATGTTAGCTAGGTGGCTATGACTTTCCAACACAACACTGGAACTCTTCCAAGTCAAGGTAAGCTTTTGGTTTTACAAATGTATTGCCACCGGGGCCCACCGGTGTAACTGCTTACTGACTGTACACTGTAACATTACTGCATGATTGTAGCAGGTTTACTAACGCGTTAGTTCTAATAGCTATGCTGACTATGACGTTACTTTAGCTAATATGGTGACAACGATGTAGGCTGTGTGTAGCGGTTTGGCTTGGAAAGTTTTTTTCGTCTGGTCACATACAGCTGATGTGTTGTGCATTGAAGTCCACAAGCGAAGGGACAAGGTGAGAGGAGGAGAGCGCATAGATGCGAGAAGGAATACAACGTGGCTGCTATGAAAGTAAACTGTGTTTACGCGTGATCAGGGGTGTATTCATTCCGCAGATTCTGTTGAAAAACGTTTCTTAAACGGAAGCAAACGGATCAAAACAGGGATAAACATACCTGAATTTGTCCAATAGAAACTCTCGTTTGCAAATGTTCGACTAATGATAGGGAAAATTTGAGTATCATGTTGTAGCCTAAACCTATCGCTGTTACATTGAACTGGGTGAATGAAATATGAATGACAGTCATCCAATATGCTGTAATAGAAATAAGGCCATGCTCATGAAATAAAAATAATCCTCCCTCATCTTAAATGGCACTGACCGCCACTGGTCTCCATAATAACCTTCAACATGGCATTTCTGCTTTCCACAACCCGAGTCATATTAATAACCCCAGCCCCGACACTAGGTCCCCTTACTACAGGAGCAGCCATGGAAGCTCCATCATTCCACACTGTAGTTCCACCAATCTGTCTTACAGCCTCTGCATATGATACATCATGAGTGATTCTATATCTCTGAGCCTCTCTAGCCTCTCTCTGCACCTGGCATCCACCAAATGCTGCACTATGTTCCCCCACACAATTACAACACTTAACCTTTACATTGCTCCCACATTCACCGTAATCATGTTCCCCTCCACACTTGGCACATCTTTTCCTTCCTTTACATTGAACAGCTACATTCTTTGTCCCATTCTTTGGCATATAAAACACTGCAATGGGGATGGGACAAATTCTCTGACTGAATGATGTTTTTGGGAATTAATTATTTAATATCATCTATGGACATAGATATTGGGACCCCTTCAATCTAGTATATCCACCGGGGACATGGCTTTTAAGCTTTTCCATTTTCAGAATCTTCTCTTGCTGAGCCTGGCTACCACAAAATATTAACAATCTACCATTTCCAATGAACCGAGCTAATTTGACTTCACCTACCTCTTTCTCTACAGCATTAGTTAGTCGGATAGGGTGTAAGTGAGGCCCTGTGGTCTCATCAAACACTATCACCACTTTCCACTCCAACACATCATTGCTCTTGCTTCCTACCTTGGCCCTCTTTATGCTTTCTTTACTGGACGCTCCACTGCTTTCTGTATCATGATCTCTCTTCACTCTCTTCACTACGGACCATTCGGTTCCTTGACCCTCATCCTCCCACTCCATACCATCAGAATTGACCCCCACATTGTTCGCATTCCAGTACAGTTGTTGCTTCACCAACTTTTTCTCAATTTCCTCAATTTCTTCCGCACTACTCGCCGCGATTTCCGACTCCTCGGCTCTTGACCCAAGTTTCCATCAGCTCATTCTCTTGAACAAATATTGCGGGAACACTGCCAGCTTAATCGTTACATTGATGGGGGGATGTGGGGGATGCAGAGGGAAGAAAAAGTTAGCTAGGAGTTGCAAACAGTTTATTAATCCTCCTATGTCAATTAACTGCATTTACCAAAACTGGAAATGGTTTAAAGTGGCAATCAGCAGTTGATACACACAGTACATTTTTGTACTTCTAAGTTAACAGTGGTGTAAAAATACTTTAAAGTACTACTTAAGTAGTTTTTTGAGGTGTCTGTACTTTACTTCACTATTTATATTTTTGACAACTTTTACTTTACTACATTCCTAAAGAAAATAATGTACTTTTTACTCTATATATTTTCCCTGACACCCAAAAGTACTTGTTACATTTGGAACACTTAGCAGGACAGGAAAATATTCCATTCACACACTTATCAAGAGAACATCTCTGGGGGGAGCTTAGGGTTAAGAGGTGCCAGACAAGTCGTGGTTCTAATAACCGAAGGGAAAATTGTCGAGGCCTTAGAATAACCCTAATTGCTCCTGTAAGGCTTGGATAAGAGCTTAATGATAAAATGTAAATGTAAAATGTGGTCATCCCTACTGCCTCTGATCTGGCGGACTCACTAAACACATGCTTTGTTTGTAAATTGTGCCCCTTGCTATCCGTAAATGTAAAAAATAAAATAAAAATGTCGCTGTCTGGTTTGCTTAATATAAGGAATTTGAAATTATTTATACTTTTACTTTTACTTTTGATACTTAAGTATATTTTAGAAATTATATTGACTTTTGATACTTAAGTATATTTAAAACCAAATACTTGGAGACTTTTACTCAAGTAGTATTTTACTTTAATTTTCTATTGGATTACAGGAAACATCCGCACTGAGCTAAAGGGTAGAGCTGCCGCTTTCAAGGAGCGGGGCTCTAACCCGGAAGCTTAAAAGAAATCCCGCTATGCCCTCCGACGAACCATCAAACAGGCAAAGCATCAATACAGGACTAAGATTTAATAGTACTACACCGGCTCCGACGCTCGTCGGATGTGGCAGGGCTTGCAAACTATTACAGACTTCAAAGGGAAGCACAGCTGCGAGCTGCGCAGTGACACGAGCTAAATTACTTCTATGCTCGCTTCGAGGCAAGTAACACTGAAATGTATGAGAGCATCAGCTGTTCCGGACGACTGTGTGATCACGCTCTCCATAGACCTTAAACAGGTCAACATTCACAAGGCCGCAGGGCCAGACGGATTACCAGGTCGTGTACTCGGAGCATGACCAACTGGCAAGTGTCTTCACTGACATTTTCAACCTCTTCCCTGTCTGAGTCTGTAATACCAACATGTTTCAAGCAGACCACCATAGTCCCTGTGCCCAAGAACACTAAGGTAACCTGCCTAAATCCCTACTGACCAGTAGCACTCACGTCTGTAGCCATGAAGTGCTTTTAAAGGCTGGTCATGGCTCACATCAACACCATTATCCCAGAAACCCTAGACCCACCTAATTTGCATCAAAAAAAGAAATAGCGACAATTGTTATTTTACTGCTGCTCATTAATTATTAGTAACTTTTTTTTTTCTTTCTTTTTTTGATATTCTTTCTTAAAACTGCATTGTTGGTTAAGGGCTTGTAAGTAAGCATTTCACTGTAAGGTCTACACCTGTTGTATTCGGCGCATGTGACAAATACAATTTGATTTGATTTGATTAAGGTATCTTTACTTTTACTCAAGTATGACAATTGGGTACTTTTTCCACCACTGTAAATTAATGATATATAACCATTGATTCTTGAAAAATATAACTTATAAATGCCTCATGAGCTTAGTTCAACTGTTGTCCCACATCATAATGTAATTTATTTTTCTTTGTCATCCTTGTGTTCTTGAACGTAGCCCTGTTTCTTTGTGTTCTTGAACGTAGCCCTGTTTCTTTGTGTTCTTGAACGTAGCCCTGTTTCTTTGTGTTCTTGAACGTAGCCCTGTTTCTTTGTGTTCTTGAACGTAGCCCTGTCTTTCATTTTTGTTCATTGATTTCACCTGTGTTAGTTACTCACCTGGTCTCATCAGCTCCTTATTTAGTTCAGTTCTTTCTGTTTGTGCCTTGTGAGGTATTGTTCGTTTTGACACTACTAAGCCTATTCCAAGCTTGTTTGTGAGAACCAGTTATAGACTTCAGTCCTAGTTTTTGATTCTCCTGCCTGTTTGCCTACCTGTGACCACGATTCCTGCCTTCTGCGAAGGCTAAATAAACACCTGCCGCGCTCTGCGTGTGAATCTACACCTTTTTTCTCCCTGAGTATTCATTACACATAACCCAAAATATAAGCTTGTTTAACTCCAATGTTCATAAACAAAGTAAATGTAAACAAACACTATATAGCCTCAAAACATGGTTAAAATTATAATTTTGATATCATGTATGGTCAGTCCTTGCATCCATAGCTCTGTCTATAAATTTGAGAGTGGTTACATTTCTCCAGCCCCATCCCTTAGCTTTTTACCAAAACAGGGGTGCGGAGTATGCTTTGTTATTGTTTCTACTGCTGATTGCCACTTTAACCATAATGCTCTCTTATCCCACAGAACAATAATGGTGTAGAAAGAAGTGACTCCTCAGGCTGCTTGAAACCTAATTGGGAATTCCCCATTCCAGTGCCTCACACCTGCCAGCCTAGGCCCATGTCAGGACAGCACCATTACTACGCCCAACACCCTTGTGTCCTACACGTCAGCTCTGGATAGGTTGGAGATACTTGAGGCGGTGGAAAAATAGAACGAGAGGAAATGGAAGGAGTTGCAGAGGAAGTCTCCAGCACATATAATCCAGAAAACAGAGCAGGAGAAGGTAAAGATGATGAAGGCAATAGATGAGGAGAGGGAGAACGACAGGATGGAGATACTTGAAATGGTGGAAAAAGAGTTAGAGAAAGTATTTACGAAGATGCAGAATGCAGGTCAGAATGAGAATGGAGATAACAGTGAGGAGCAATTGACAGAGAAGGGACAGAAAGTAGTTATCAAGGAAGAGATAAACAGGGAAGAACAGGAAGAGAACAAGCTGATAGAACAGATAGAAGAAATCCAGAAACTTCTAGATGAAATGAAAAAAGAAAAGGCTGAGAGGGATTTAAGATTGGCGGAGACAATTGACAAAGAGATTGGAGGAAGAAAAGAGAAAGAGAGAATAACGAACCTGGAGAAGGAGAAGAAATAAACAGAAAAGGAGGAGAAAGAGTTGGCTGAAGCAGAGAAAAAAAGAGAACAAGATGAGAAGAAGCACCTGGAGAAAGAGAAGAAGGATAACGAAAACGCTGAGAAAAGGTTAGCTGAAGCTGAGAAAAGGTTAGCTGAAGCTGAGGAAAGGTTAGCTGATGCTGAGAAAAGGTTAGCTGAAGCTGAGAAAAGGTTAGCTGATGCTGAGAAAAGGTTAGCTGATGCTGAGAAAAGGCTAGCTGAAGCTGAGAAAAGGTTAGCTGAAGCTGAGAAAAAGGTACAAAAGCAGGAGGAAAAAATAGAGCGCTTAAACTAAAGATGAAGGGAAAATAAAATATAAAAGCAGCAGGAGAAGAGAGGGGGAAAAAAGAGAGGGAAGTGAAAATGAAACTGACAGAGAAGAGAATGGTAGAGATTGAGGCAAAGAGGAGGGAGAGACAAACAGACATCATCAGAGAAGGATTCAGACTCAGAGAAGTGGGAAGATACAGAATGAGTCTGACTCTGACTGGTGAGTGTTGAACCAGGCTTTAGCCTTCGATAGAATCTGAATAGAACCAGGCTTTAGTTAAGTGATAATGCCAGAGAAGCCGATGCTTGTTGGATATATTGGCACGGGTGTTGTTAGGCCCGAGACAAAGTCGATGGCCGACAAACCGTGCCAATATATCCAACAAACACTGGCTTCGAGGGCATTATCACTTTTATACAACAGGTTACCAACATCTTCAAATAATGATTAACATATTTTCATTAAAAACATTATTTGGATTAATGTATTCGTACTATTTCATCCTTCCACAAGATATAGTTCCAACACAAATCTAGGTTTGCCAGAGACGCGACCCAGTCGTTCGTTCTTTTTGTTCTGTATCTATGGACCCAACCCAGTCTGTTACAGGAGGGGGTCGCAGTTCCGGAGCGACCCACTAGGTGTCATCCTCCGACAACCTTAGGCACCTCCTCACTCACAGTCGGGACTAATCATTATCCTATTGGTGTCAACTGTGTGTATCTGTTCACCTGTGTATTTATGCCCTCACTTCCCTGTGTTCCCTTGCAAAGTTTTCTCTGCTAGTTTCTTGACGTCAAGCAGTACGAATCAGTGTCTGATCACGAGACGGAAGTACAGGTACTTGAGAAGTGTTCTCCCTGTTTCATTGTTGTTTTCAGTCATAGTTAGTATTTCAAATTTTTTGCTGTGAGCCTGTTTTTGGAGACCTATTTTCTCCTCCTTTATTTTCTGTGGTAAGTCCGTTATTTTGTATCCTGGCTTTGGGACCACCAGTAAAGGTCGTTGTTTCACCATCTTTGCCTTCTGCCTACTGTCTATCCTGCACTGCACCTGGGTCACATCTCACACCAACCCTTACAGAAAACTGAGCCAATGTGGACCCAGCGGAGGCAGCACAGTATCATTGGCAACGCAGGGAGCCATGCTGAACCAGCACGACCGCAGCCTGCAGCAGATCACCGAGAATCTCCACCAGCTGACGATCGCCATGCAGAGCCGGTGGAAACCCGACCACCTCCGGCAGCCGTAGGGTGACCGTTCAGTGGCGGACTACTCCGTGGAGTTCTGGACCCGGGCTCGAGAGGCAGGATGGGGGGAGGCCGCCCTGGTCATCCTTTACGCGCAGGGGCTATCGATCTCCTGCCGGGCGCCATGCCCACCCGATGGCGATTGTTTTCCTTGTCCCGGCCGGAGATGCTGGCCATGAGGGAGTATATCGACAATGCACTTGTCGAGGGTCACATCCGGCCCTCTACCTCACCCGCGGGTGCAGGCTTCTTCTTCGTGGGGAAAAAGGATGGTGGGCAGCGGCCGTGCATTGATTACCGGGCGCTCAACGACATCACGGTTAAGAACCGCTACCCACTCCCCCTGATGACAACGGCAATCGAGTTGTTGCAGGGAGCCTGGGTCTTCACCAAGCTGGACTTATGTAATGCTTACAACCTGGTGAGGATTCGGGAGAGGGATGAGTGGAAGATGGCTTTTAACACACCCAGTGGGCATTACGAGTACCAAGTCATGCCGTTTGGTCTAGCCAATGTGCCTGCGATGTTCCAGGCGTTGGTCGATGACGTGCTACGGGACCTCCTCGACTACAGCGTCTTCGTGTATTTGGATGACATCCTGAAATTTCGAAGGACATGAGTGAACACCAGCAGCACGTTAGGCAGGTCCTCCAACACCTTCTCCGTCAACAGCTCTACGTCAAGGTGGAGAAGTATGTGTTCTACACAGAGACAGTCTCCTTCCTGGGGTTCATCGTCACCCAGGGGGACCTACGGATGGACCCAGCCAAGGTCAGTGCTGTACTGGATTGGCCCCAGCCCTCATCCCTCAAGCAACTACAAGGGTTTTTAGGGTTCGCTAATCTTTATAGGCGATTTATTCGCAATTTTAGCTCCCTAGTCGCTCCCCTGACAGCCCTCACCCAGACAAGCGTACGCTCCTTTGCCTGGACCCCGGAAGCGGGGAACGCATTTGATGCGCTTAAACGGCGCTTTACATCGGCCCCGGTCCTCGGGCATCCTGATCCGTCAATGCCGTTCGTTGTGGAGGTGGATGCTTCAGACGTTGCTGCTAGCGGTCAAGCTTGCCCTGGGGGAGTGGAGGCATTGGCTAGAGGGGGCCGCCCATCCATTCACTGTATGGACTGACCACAAGAACTTAGCCTACATTCAGGGGGCCAAGAGGCTCAACTCACGCCGCGCCGCGCCAGGCCAGGTGGGTGCTGTTCTTCACCAGGTTCCAGTTCACCATCTCATACCGTCCGGGGTCGAAGAACACCAAGCCTGACGCGCTCTCCCGACAGTTCGACCCTGTGGACCTGGTGGAGAGGGACGACTCTATTGTTCCCAATGCCCTGATTGCTGCCCCAGTTTCGTGGGGAATTGATAGGCTGGTCAGAGAAGCGCTACGGCGGGAGCCCGATCCGGGCGGAGGTCCATTGGGGAGGATGTACATACCCAAGGCTGCGCGCTCGAGACTGCTTCAGTGGGCGCACACGTCCGACCTCACCAGCCATCCGGGGGGCGCCAGGACGTTGGAGTTCCTGCGTAGGAGGTTCTGGTGGCCATCTGCTGCGGGGGATATGCGCGCCTTCGTGGCTGCTTGCCCGGTGTGCGCGCGCACGAAGCGCTCACGTCAGCCCGCTGCAGGGCTGCTCTGACCCCTGCTTATCCCCAAGCGCCCCTGGTCCCACATCTCGATGGATTTTATTTCCGCCCTACCCCCACTCTGATGGATACACAGTCATCCTGGACGTTGTGGACCGGTTCTCTAAGGCTGCCCACTTCATTCCCCTTTCCAAACTCCCGTCGACCCAGGAGAAGGCTAAGTTGGTGGTGCAGCACGTTTTCCGGGTCCACGGCCTTACCCAAGATGTGGTGTCGGATCGGGGCCCTCAGTTCACCTCCAGGTTCTGGAAGGCGTTCGCCACCTGCCTCTGCGCCTCCGTCAACTTGTCTTCCGGCTTCCATCCCCAGTCGAACGGGCAGACGGAGCGCGTCAACCAGGATCTGGAGGGGGTGCTGAGGTGCTACACCTCCAGCAACCCAGCTACGTGGAGTCAGCAAATGGCATGGGCGGAGTACGCCCACAACACTCTTCTCTGCCTGTCCCCCTTCCAGTGCCAATACAGGTACCAACCCCACCATTCCCCGAGCAAGAGGAGGAGGTGGCGGTCCCGTCGGTCCAGGCCCACATTAGTCGCTGTCGCCGCACCTGGAGGCAGTTACGGGCGGTGCTTATGCAGGCCTCGTCAGGTCTCAACATCAGGCCAACCGCAGGCGTCGCCCTGCCCCGGTCTTTCGTCAAAATACGAAATACTAACTATGACTGAAAACAACAATGAAACAGGGAGAACACTTCTCAAGTGCCTGTACTTCCATCTCATGATCGGACACTGAGTAGTACTGCTGGACATAGAGAAACTAGCAGAGAAAACTGAGCAAGGAAACACAGGGAAGTGAGGGCATAAATAGGAATGATTAGTCCCGACTGTGAGTGAGGAGGTGCCTTAGGTTGTCGGAGGATGACACCTAGTGGGTCACTCCGGAACTGCGACCCTCTCCAGTAACAGAACAGTGTAGCTTTTCATCTGATAACCATCTGTTTCCACCTCCCTATGTATTCTTCCTATGCTTGCTATGCCATATCAGTCACAGCTGTCTCAGATGTTATAATATTAAGTGTTGACTTCTGATACATGCACTGATAAGTGTCTTAGAACCAAAGCTAACTGCTGTGTTTGTGTTACGGTGATTTGGACTGAACTTCCCAGACAGTTTGGATGATGTCGCAAGGAGAAAATGAAATAAGATGGCAGAAGGGGAGAAAAGTAAATAGTAAAGGGGAGAAAATTGTGGGATGTAGGTGGAATGTTGAGGGAATAACATTTTTAAAGAAGAACCTAGGGGATTCAGAGGGAATAAAATATTAAAATGGACAACCACCACCTGTTCATGTCATTGGCTCATTGCTTTCTTCTATAAATATTCTCATTTAGTTTGATGCCAATTTTCACGTTTATTTGCCATAGGCTTCCAATGGCTATTCTGCTGCAGCTCCTCATCCTTCTGCTGTTTCTTCTGGCTCTTTTTGAGCTGAGCCATCATGGTGTCCTGGTCGCTCTTGAGGACTTTGATGGCATTGCCCATCAGAGTCACCTTCTCACTGAGGAGAACCACATTCTGAGACTCGGTGGGCTGCCTCTTAACAAGATGTATGGAAGGAGATGACCTTAAAGAAAGAAACTTTAGAACCAAATATTGTTACATACAATTGCACACCGATGATGAAGCTCAGAGCTTATGAAATTGATAAATAGTAATTAATTCTACATCAAATTAAATTACATGAAAAATTAAGCTCCTACTGACAGTAAGGAGTTGTACTCTCCATGGACCAGGCAAACACTCTCCTTGGACCAGGTTGTCCTGTATGTGGACTTGGAGCTTGGAAATTCCAGAAAATGAGGTCAAGGCTTTAGAAGCTTCTGATAGGCTAATTGACATCATTTGAGTCAATTGGAGGTGTACCTGTGGATGTACCTTCAAACTCAGTGCCTATTTGCTTGACATCATGGGAAAATCAAAAGAAATCAGCCGAGACCTCAGAAAATTGTAGACCTCCACAAGTCTGGTTAATCCTTGGGAGGAATTTCCAAACGCCTGAAGGTACCACGTTCATCTGTACAAACAATAGTACGGAAGTATAAACACCATGGGACCACGCAGTCGTCATACCGCTCAGGAAGGAGATGCGTTCTGTCTCCTAGAGATGAACGTACTTTGGTGCGAAAAGTGCAAATCAATTACAGAACAACAGCAAAGGACCTTGTGAAGATGCTGGAGGAAACAGGTACAAAAGTATCTATATCCACAGTAAAACTAGTCCTATATCGACATAACCTGAAAGGCCGCTCAGCAAGGAAGAAGCCACTGATCCAAAACCGCCATAAAAAAGCCACACTACGGTTTGCACATGGAGACAAAGATCTTACTTTTTGGAGAAATGTTCTCTGGTCTGATGAAACAAAAATATAACTGTTTGGCCATAATGACCATCGTTATTTTTGGAGGAAAAAGGTGGGCTTGCAAGCCGAAGAACACCATCCTAACCGTGAAGCATGGGGGTGGCAGCATCATGCTGTGTGGGTTCTTTGCTGCAGGAGGGACTGGTGCACTTCACAAAATAGATGGCATCATGAGGAAGGACAATTATGTGGATATATTGAAGCAACATCTCAAGACATCAAATCAAATCAAATTTTATTTGTCACATACACGTGTTTAGCAGATGTTATAGCAGGTGTAGCGAAATGCTTGTGCTTCTAGCTCCGAAGTTAAAGCTTGGTCGCAAATGGGTCTTCCAAATGGACAATGACCCCAAGCATACTTCCAAAGTTGTGGCAAAATGGCTTAAGGACAACAAAGTCAAGGTATTGGAGTGGCCATCACAAATGCATGACCTTAATCCTATAGAAAATGTGTGGGCAGTACTGAAAAAGCGTGTGCGAGCAAGGATACCTACAAACCTGACTCAGTTACACCAGCTCTGTCAGGAGGAATGGGCCACAATTCACCCAACTTATTGTGGGAAGCTTGTGGAAGGCAACCTGAAACATTTGACCCAAGTTTAAAGGCAATGCTACCAAATACTAATTGAGTGGATGTAAACTTCTGACCCACTTGGAATGTGATGAAAGAAATAAAAGCTGAAATAAATCATTCTCTCTACTATTATTCTGACATTTCACATTCTCAAAATAAAGTGGTGATCCTAACTGACCTAAGACAGGGGATTTTTACAAGGATGAAATGTCAGGAATTGTGAAAAAGTTGAGTTTAAATGTATTTGGCTAAGGTGTATGTAAACTTCAGACTTCAACTGTATAGCCTAAATAATTTACTTTACAATTTATTAGACAGATTGTTTGATTTAACTTACTTATTCAAAAGATGAAATGGCAAATAATTCACACATTTCACAGTTAGTTATACTTTTTGATCAGCTGTATTCAGGGCCGGCCCTAGCTAACAGGGATGTAAACAAATGTGTGCACAACATTTAAGCTAAATAAGGTTTTTGTGCGTATGGAACATTTCTGGGATCTTTTATGTTTCAGCTCATGAAAGATGGTACCAACACATGTTGCTTTTATATTTTTGTTCAGTATATGTTAGCAACATGGTCCTGTTCCATGACATATCCAATACTCCAACAAGTCTGGCAGAATTCTGTGTCTAATTTACACTACAGGTCTTTACCATTTTATGGCCATTGGTTGTGACTGTGACCAACTTTAGGGCAGTGGTGGCTGGTAGGAGGAGCTATATGAGGACGGGCTCATTGTAATGGCTAGAATGGAATAAATGGAACAGTGTCAAACATGTGGTCTCCATATGTTTGATGTGTTTGATACCTTTCCATTTTTATCACAATCCAGCCATTACAATGAGCCCGACCTCCTATAGCTCCTTCGTTTACGGTAAACCAGAGCTTTATATTCCCAAGGCTCTCTCTGGGGTACAGGCAATAGGCCAGGGTTCTTCAATTCCGGTCCTGGAGGGCCGAAACACCTGTTTTTCATCCTCTCCTTCCAATCAGGGGCTAATTCAGACCTGGGACACCAGGTGAGTGCAATTAATTACCAGGTAGAAATGAAAAACAGAAGTGTTTCGGCCCTCCAGGACCGGAATTGAAGAACCCTGCTATAGGCAATACACCTGCCTCTCCTTCTAATCAAGAAAATGAAGAACAAAACGGGCACTTTTTAGATGGTCCCTTATTTGGGAATTCCGTCTGCGTGGTAACACCCGAGCCTACTGCGCCTGCGCTACCACGGAAATGCGGAAGATGACTTGTCACTGTTGTTGTGGAAGCTGTCAGGCACGTGAGCTGTGCTACGTCGTCGTAAGTGATAACAGGCGATATGTCGGCTGATACTCCTCCCAAGGTACTGAAAATGCACAACTTATGGAATATCTTTGCGTCAGCTTTTTCGTATTTATATGTATCTATCACTAAATGTGAATATAACTGTGGATGAAGTAGAGTCCGTTGATACAGACGCTTGATCTGCACCACTGTGTTGGTGGTTTCCATCAGATGTTTTTCTTGCTAACTAGCTAGCTAGCTAGTTGGCGTTAGCTAGTTTACCACCCACAGTGCCACGAAAGCATATTAATATATCTCGGTAGTTTAATTGTATGACCCCGTCTGTGTTGTACTATCAGTTTCTAGTTGCAAGTTGTAAAAAACAACCATAAATCGGCCGAGTGACTGCTCAGTTAATATCTTACTAACGTTACCTAACTAGCTCATTGCTGGTCAATGGCACTAACTAACTAGTTAGCTTGCTAGCTAACGTTAGCTAACCTGGTTGGCTAGTTGCTTCAGTTATGGATTCCCTAACTAGCCATCTAGCTACCCTCCCACTAAAATGACTGGTTTTTGACATTGCCCTCAGAAGTACATCTATTACCTCACTGTTCTTTAATAGACAGCTACCTCACTGTCACGTGAGAGCCTAACAAACCAATCAACGCAAATGTCAATAATGATGTTTCAGTGAACATCCGTCTCGTGTCACAACAGTCTCGTTGTTGTTGGCCAGTGCACTTGGATGTAACGTTGCTATACTGCTAGAGAGTGGTGGAAAAAGTACCTAATTGTCATACTTGAGTAAAAGTAAAGATACCTTAATAGAAAATGACTCAAGTAATACTGAGTCACTCAGTAAACTACTACTTGAGTAAAAGTCTAAAAGTATTTGGTTTTAAATATACTTAAGCATCAAAAGTAAAAGTGTAAATCATTTCAAATTCCTTATATTAAGCAAACCAGGCACCAGCATTTTTTTTTTTAAATTTACAGGTAGCCAGGGTCACACTCAACACTCAACATTATTTACAAATATAAACTGTGTGGGTCGAGCCCTGAATGCTGATTGGCTGAAAGCCGTGGTATATCTGACCGTATACCACCAGTATGACAAAACATGTATTTTTACTGCTCTAATTACTTTGGTAACCAGTTTATTATAGCAATAAGGCACCTCGGGTGTGTGTGGTATATGGCCAATATACCATGGCTAAGGGCTGTATCCAGGCACTCCGCGTTGCGTCGTGCTAAGAACAGCCCTTAGCCATGGTATATTGGCCATATACCACACCTCCTCAGGCCTTATTGCTTAAACAAAGCATGTGTGTTTAGTGAGTCCGCCAGATCAGAGGCAGTAGGGATGACCAGGGATGTTCTCTTGATAAATGCGTGAATTTAACCATTTTCCTGTCCTTCTAAGCAACGAGTACTTTTGGGTGTCAGGGAAAATGTATGGAGTAAAAAGTACATTATTTTCTTTAGGATGTAGTGAAGTAAAAGTTGTCAAATTTCAACAGTAAAGTAAAGTACAGATACCCCCAAAAACTACTTAAGAAGTACTTTACACCACTGCCAACTATTGGTGGCTAATATTTTTAGTAATAGTGAATATTTTTACTAACAGAATGTCAATGGTAGGCTTTTAAGGCTATATAAAAACACTTAACTAGCTAAGTTGTGTTGGAATAATGTCACCTATTCATATTCCTGCTGTATTGTCTTTTTCTTCAGGTGTTATTTGAAAATGAAGGTGTTTTCATTCACTCAAACACTGAAGACAGTGAAGAGCAAGATCTGCTTGTTTCTGGGTTCCTACGGATTATTGATAAGGTATCAGTTGTTGATTGTGTTTATACATTTAATTGCTGGTTGCATGAATGCTTATTGTGTTTTTAATGATTACCAGGATGGTGAAATCATCGTGGAATACAAACCCTTGGAGGACACTGTTGATCCATCCAACATGCTCTGTGCTGGCAAGGTTTGACATTTCTTTTTTAATGTTTTACTCACTAAAATGCTACTCAGTTGTTCAGCAGCAGTGTACGTTGACCACCATGTAAATTGGATGGAAAACCGGTAATGCATTTCAGATCACAAGTATTAAGGGTATTATCTTAAAGACCTTTAAAGAAGATTTGTGTGTATTTGTCAAAATTGTCAACAATGGCTGATAGGGTTAGGCTTCACAAACAGCCGCCTTTGAAGAACCATTCCATGAACGTTCTTTACGATTCAGCAAATTCCAGAATTCCAACAGTTAACAACACCTTTCACACATCTGTTTTAAGATTCTAGAATTTGAATGATAATGAAAGGTAAAGACTTGAATCATGTTATTTACGAGGTGAATCCATTCCATTCCCCCAGGATTCCAGCTCAGTGATGGAGTGGGCCCAGTGTCCCGGGGAGGAGAGGTCACCTCCTCAGCAGGCTGTGGTGGAGCAGAGCTACGAGACCGAGTGGGACATGATCAACGCAGTCTCCTTTCCCAAGAGGAAACCCTGCTCCAACGGAGAGGGTGGGTGGACAATTGGGTGCATTTGTTGTAGGCGGGCTGAGATTTCACTTAAATACCAATGGAATGCCTCCTACATGTAACATGAGCTTTGTTGCTGAGGCTGGGTTCAGACGTGTTCACTCGACACACAAGTTCAATTACAGCAGAAGTTGACTAAGTTGTGTGAAGTGGGATTGATATGTTATTAAATAGTTATAATAATTTTGGGGGTGTTTATATTTGTCCTCTTACACACTATAAGGATATCATGGAAATGCATTTCTTGTATAGCCCTTCTCCTCCTGATATATATGAAAGAATGAGAATCTCTTGCCAAGGTTTGGGCTTTCCTTTCTCAATCTCCACTATGGTTTATTAAGGACTGAACGTAGTTTGAATTGCATGTTGACTCAACAGATGAGGTCAGAATGAAACTGTGGATTAATTCCTTTGCTTTCTTCCAGGTGTATTGAAACACACGCATGAGAAAAGCAAGTGGTCCTTCACCTTCAGTGTGTGGGACCTGAGGTCTATCACAGTGAAGGAGGAGGGCTGGTCCCGCCTGGTGTTCAGACTGAAGGAGCCCCCCACCTCACTACCGTCCCTCCACTTCCACCAGGGGGGTAGTGAAGACTTCCTGCACTGCCTGAGGAGATACACCGTTATCACAGAGTGAGTCTTTCAGCCTGGTCTGGTCTGTATGGTCCAACTGGTTCTGAAATGGAAATAGTGGTTTGACGATTGATCAATCAGTCAAATTGATTCATCAGCCGTTGTCACAGTGTTCTATAGTAGACAACAGAGAGCCAGCAGGAGCAGACGTGGTCAGGAAAAAGTCGCTAGCAAGAAGAGACCTAGAGAGGAACAAGGATCAGACGTTGATATATTCTGATTCCATCTGATACCATGGTTATTGCAGGAGTACAGTTTTGTTTCTAAGTGGAATCATGAATGCTAAATGACCTCTGACAATGTTATGTAGGCCAGGGAATGTGACTGTAGTGGACACTGTGTGGTAAATCACCAGCAGAGGGAGCTTCTGAGCCCATTTGAATCACAGGTTGATTTTGTTCTTTATTACTACGGTATGTTCTTCCAAAGGACAGTGAATGGTGCACATGAGTGACAGTGTGGACAATTACTCAAAATAAAGACACTGTATGAGTGTGTATGTTTACAATCAGTCTAAGAAAACAGTAGTTACACAGTAGCATTACAATCTTATTTGTGGGGGATAAATGCCAAAATTACCTCTTGTAGCAATGCCCACCATTAGACCAGGGGTTAATTGGTAGGTAGAATTCCTTAAGCTACCGGTCTTCTTCCTCTATTTGGCTCAGACAATAATGTTTTTTTATTTTATAAGCTGAAACACTGCTGGACTTCTCATGGTGTTTTTTTATCTATATGCTAATGCTAGTGATTTGCATAAGGTGTATGGCAAACACTTAGTTTCCCTCTCCCGGTCCCATCTTCTGTCTGACTTACTGACTGATGTTGGGGTTAGCGGGCAGTTTCTCCTCATGAAAGAGTCTGGTTTTCTGTTTGAGGCAAATATCACAACAGATAATTCCCCCTATATAGAGGCACTGTGCTCCTCTATCGCAGATAGCTGTTATTAAAGTTCTTATCATGGCTGTTCATAATGAAATTGTTTGGATTAAGTGCCAGCCGGCCATTTTCAGCCAGGCGTCTGGTTAGAACAGAAACAGGCGATGAATGACATCACGCCCTGTACCATGCCTTGTCTCACATTGTATGTCTTATTTTGGGGTGATTAACCCTTTATTCATTGGCGTGAATTTGAATAATATTGAGGCTCCCATGGGCTTTGCATGACAAAGAAATCACTCATCAATCACTCAAATTTTTTAGGTATAGGGTATATATTGTGTTGTTCTGTCCCTCCCCTCATATACAACGCCTTTATCTGAAACGGAGCTCACTTGATAGGGATGGATCTCTAGTTATAGGCTGATGAGAATGAATAAATTATCTATTTCCTCATATGTTTTTAGGGCCCCAGATGATGAAACCTGCCTGCTGGTCAGCACTCCCAACAGAGCTCTCTCTCAGTCCTTCGAGAACCTTCTGGACGACAACAACTACGGCCTTGTTACTGTAAGGGGCTGCTATGTGTCGTGCATATACCTGTTATACGAATGGCACTTACCTGTATGGAAAATAAATTACTGTAGCAAAACGTTTTGCACCGAATGTTGTTTTTGTTGTTATTAGATAATTTCAGGTAGTACATCTCTGTTTCGGTGAGTTATTGCATAATTATTTTGACCCTGTTTCCCCAACAGAAGCTGAAGAAGGATCCCTACGTGACGACCCTGGGCGGCTTCTCCAAGGTCACCAACTACATCTTCGATGCGTTCCGCGGCCCCGAGCTGGAGCAGCAGCAGCGGCCCCCGGAGGAGGTAGCTGACCTGGACATCCTGGGACTGGGAGAGGTCATCCCTGGCCTGGAGTTCAACCAGCAAGAGGAGCCTGGCTTCGAGGTTATCACCAGGGTGAGTAGTAAAGTAAAACTATGGGAGCATTCAACAGTTTGGGCTATCTAAGCCTACAGTATCTTTATTTCATGACTTGTCTTGTACCTGCACGTTGCTGTATGTGCGTACACTACATCTGAAGTGATTAGTGAGAAGAGGCCTCCCTGGTCTGACTACGGCTTTAGCTTCCGAGGCAAGCCAACAGCTAGATGCAGGGTGTAATGATAACGGCTGCTGGCACAATAGGTGTCTGTTGTCTTCAGCTTGGGTTTGTCTTTTAACGTGGTTACAGTGCAGAAGATTGCATTGTCTTATTGGTTGGCGTTCTGTTCTGTCTGTCTCAGATGGACCTGGGAGCCAGGCCAGAGGTAACAAGGAGGGAGGCACTGTCTGCAGAGGACTGGGCTAAGCATCAGGACCAGGAAGGAAGGATGAAAAATGTCCCTCACCTCAAGAAAATCATATTCAAAGGCGTACGTTGAGTTTTTAGGGGATTTGTAAAATGACCTGAATGATGAAGCACCTTCTCTAGTATATCTCCGGCCAAACTCTCTGGGACAGTTTCCCAGACACAGATTAAGCCTAGTATGGGACTAAAAGGCACTTTAAATTGAGAATCTCTATTGAACATGCTGTTTAGTCCAGGGCTTAATGTGTGTCCGCAAAGCTGGCCTTCCATATACATTGGTGTGTGGTAACTAACTGTCAATGACCATTCTGGGTATGTCTGTAAAGTCATTCCTGTCAATGTTGTGTTGATCCTGCAGGGCTTGTGCCATGCGGTGAGGAAAGAGGCCTGGAAGTTTCTGCTGGGGTATTACTCCTGGGACAGCACCTACGACGAGAGGAAAGGCCAACAGAGGAGGAAAACGTATGTGTGCTTTACCAAGACCGACACTATATATGAAACATACATGTTTTTATTATAAGACAGGAATAGCCAAGTGCAGATTATGAGCCGTTTCATTACCATCAAAGTGGCTGTTCTTACAATGAAGGTCATAAGGTCTTTGTTGACATTATCCTTTGTTAACCAGCAGAGCCATATGCAAGTGTGAAATATCAGCAAATTAAAATGTAATTCTGAAGATATTCTCTTCCCTCTTTTTCTTCTTCTCCCTGGTGAAAAAGGGATGAGTACTTCAGGATGAAGCTCCAGTGGAAGTCGGTGAGTGAGGAGCAGGAAAGGAGGAACTCCAGGTTGAGAGACTACAGGAGCCTGATAGGTAAAATATTGATACTCCATCTACCCTGCTGGCTTAGGAAAGTTGTTGTTGATGATTCATTTATTGGCATTTTGTCTGTTTCATCACTTATTGCATTGTTTTTACTGTTAAGTGTGTTGTGATTTTAAATGCAGATACATTTTGTTCAGTCTATTTGTAAGTCGCTCTGGATAAGAGCGTCTGCTAAATGACGTAAATGTAAATGTTCAGGGATGCATCTGTAATGACTGCATTAGCATGGTGTACCTTTCCTGAACTAGGCGTAGTACGGTTGTTTATTTATTGTCTGTGAATGTGTTGTCTTCTCAGAGAAGGATGTGAACAGAACAGACAGAACCAACAGGTTCTATGAAGGCATAGACAACCCAGGCTTGGTGTTACTTCATGACATCTTGATGACTTACTGCATGTATGATTTCGATCTGGGTAAGTTATAGCATTATTGCCAAGACGTGCAGCAGAGATCATAATTTATATGTGAATGAAAAGGTAATCTGATTGGCATAGATGCAATCGATGTCCCTTATTGATAATTAAGAAATTATTGTAATTCACCCGTGGTAACAGCAATCATGAGCTGATAACAACTGCATATCAGTGCGATTTGTTACGTTCACCTTAATTAACGTTGTGGGAATGTTTCCTTGTACTTGTCTCCAGGGTATGTTCAGGGAATGAGTGACCTCCTCTCCCCGATCCTCTATGTGATGGAGAACGAGGTGGATGCCTTCTGGTGTTTTGTCTCCTTCATGGATCAAATGGTAAGTAATCAGATTAGCTTTGTTTTGTCTGCTGCTGTTAGTTTGGTTTAGTTTCGTCAATGTGAACTTTGATATGCCTGAGTGTGACCGTTTCATCACTCAACAATAACGTGTGTGTGTGTGTGTGTGTGTGTGTGTGTGTGTGTGTGTGTGCGCAGCACCAGAACTTTGAGGAGCAGATGCAAGGCATGAAGACTCAGCTGATCCAGCTCAGCACTCTGTTGAGGCTGCTTGACCTGGCCTTCTGGAACTACCTCGGTACGTAACACACCTCAAACATTCACCTTTATATGACCAACTTACAAAAGTATTATATACGTCTTTTATATCTTTATATTTTACATGAAGCCATAAAGATTGAGGCAAATCCTGAAAAGAAAACTAAACAAATATGCAGATTATCAACCAATACAGCAGTCTTTTATAGTTTTAATTGAGTTAAAAACAACAACATATATATTTTTTAAGAAAGTAGTGACTGACTACCATCCTTGGTTCCGTCTGATTTCTCCTCTGTGTTTTATTTGGTTCCTCCAGAGTCACAGGATTCAGGTTACCTGTATTTCTGTTTCCGGTGGTTACTGATCCGCTTCAAGAGGGAGCTCAGTTATCCAGATGTCCTTCGTCTGTGGGAGGTGAGTGCTGTTCATCCATCGACCTCTGACCGATCAGCGTAAGTGTCTCCCTTGTCATTTAGGGGGAAGTCAATCTGTCAGTCTCTTATGAGATTTGTTTCATTATTACTTTTCTTTTTGACTTCATGGTTTATCTTTATGCATTCTGATGGATCTTGTTAATAAAGACTTCCTGGTTCTGTTCAGGTCATGTGGACTGGCTTGCCCTGCCAAAACTTCCATCTGGTGGTGTGCTGTGCCATTCTAGACTCAGAGAAACGGAAAATCATGGAGGAAAACTACGGCTTCAATGAGATCCTCAAGGTAACAGCTGTTTTGCAGATTGACTGGTTTGACAGTTGACAATAAGAAATCTGACACATTTTCAAGGTGGGTTGTTTGGAGTGTTTTCCAAGTTATTTAGTTTTAAATGTCATTGTTTTGTATGTTATCACAGCACATCAATGAACTATCAATGAAATTGGACATTGAAGAAATCCTTCACAAATCAGAGGCTATTTGTATGCAGATCAGAAGTTGTAAGGTACAGTATGTTCAAGGATTGCTATTTATTTATACTTTCAATTAAAAGCCAATAAGATAAAAACTATGCAGATTCATAATTACATATTGGTTGTATATAATCTATATTTTCTTTGCTTTCAGGATTTGCCTCATTCAATAAGTGAGATCCTGGGATTCAACACAGAAAGCGAATTTCCCAGATTAGAAGGGAGGGAGTTTGGGACTCCTCTTGATTCCCCTCAGTCCCCCATACCCACACAGAGACAGGAGGTCTTCTCGAATGGTCACAACAGACATTACAGAGAACCCCCTACTCACAACGGCTGCAAAGTTGCCTTCATATCATAGTGAACAATGTCATTCACACAAACAGACTTTGCAATGTCCACATACCAGAAAGAGTATTTTGGATTCAGTTATTGGATAAGTTGGTAACTGAAGCCAGCTTATCAAGTACCTATAAGAAGAAATCTGAAGAGAAAATAATGTAAAAATGATTTTAAATGATTCAAATTGTATTATTTTTGTAATTTCTTGTACCATATTGTCTTTCATTGAAATGGTAAGTCATTCCTTCTCCTTGCTAAGGAGTTTTTGTAAAGACAGGCAAGGTGAGTTTGCATTGTAAAGTAATAATGTGCTGTTTTTTATTTCAGCTATAACCTTTTCCTGAGTCATGCACACAAGTATTCAAATCTAGTCCTGGGAATTCAATGTTGATTGATTCAAATTTGAAAAGTTAAGGAAAGGCCTACAGAGTTAAGATTTGTCTGAATATTAATTGGTAGTAAATGACAAAAGGGCTGTACAATATGTGTTGTCTTGACGCTCTGTTATAAAAAAAAATATGAAGAACAAAATAACAACTCAACCAATATGTCCTTGTTACTCAGCTTTCCCAGTGAATTAAAATAAAAGTATAGCCTTTGATTGTGTACTCAAACTCCAGTACTAATGCATTTATTTAGGTCCATAAGATTGTATCTTTTCCTAGTGAGGAAAGATTTAATTTTAACTCATTTCATATGTATCTGGTAGTGTATTGATAAACCCTTTCTGAGTAGAAGTGCTGGTCTAGGATCTGGTCCCACCGCTGAGACGCTTTTAAGAATACACACACAAAAATACTATTTGAGCAAGGTTGGGTCCGGTCCACCCACATCACTCGTATGTAACATTTTCCTGTAAGACATCCTTTGACCATATTTGGCAGAAACTAAACCTGATTTTGGGCTCCAAAATATCAATGATATTACAATTGTGTTGACTGTTTATACCATAATTTCTTAATAGTATATGTTGCTTGTTTTCCAACATATTGAATTGTGGACTGTGTATCTGGCCCAGGAAGAAAACAGTAGTGAGTTCTTCAGAACTCATTGAGTTGTGGCCTATTACTTAAGGCAATAAAACCAATCCTTTAAGATTTATTTGAACTTATCCTGTTGAATATGTGACTGATCCTAGCCAAATGACTAAGAAGACTATGTATTTCTACTGTTTTCGTTATGGTCTAAATTTAAACAAGTTGAGATAGACTATTTTTAGTGATTTGGCTACACATTTGTCATTTCATCGTTTGATAATGCACTTGACCTTGGATTAAGAATAAATCTCTATCTTCCCTTTTGGAGTTACTTGAAAATGAATAGTTCAGTTAGATGAATGTACGGTAGTGTTTGCACTGATAACAGATCAGTTTTCTATACCCTATTTACAAGAACTGTTTCCTGTCACTTCCAGGCATTGTCCTAATTCACATGGGGATATAGCTGTTGTGTTCTTGGTGTGTTGCAAGAAAACCTGTTGGATAATTTTTTGCACTTTTCCATAATAACAGCAACCTGCATTAGCCGTTGTCTCCAATATTTACATGGTATAAGCCCCTTTTTATTCAAATGACTTCATCCAGTCATTCAGGAAGTTGTGCAGAAATGTCACACTGTGAGTCAGAGACATTTTTCAGTCATTTCACTGCTGCTCGAAGTATCAATCTATACCCACGTCTTCACCCTGAATCCCCCATAATTCCACTTAAAATGCAGGCCATGCACAGCTTCCAAGTGGCATTTCGCCCCTTTCAAGTCTGTGATGGATGTCAGGACGTGACGTTCTTCAGCCTTGGTGACAGTTCACAGCGATGCCTGGGTCTTTGATGGAAGACATTTAGAGATGTCTCAGACATAGAGTTAGAATGAGGGTCTCAGACTGATAGGGAGGTGGAGGTAGCCTGCCTATCACAACGATTTGCTCATAACAGGCGGTCACAATTAGAACAAAGCAGCAGCGCCTCGGCTCCCATCTCCCAACGCTCTTTCATTTCCTGTCCCACAGGAAATTGCCTCAGTCAGCCGATAGCGTATTGCCCACAGCTATGATTTATTTATCTGTCTTCTCCCTGGGTTTTCATTAAAGGAGAGGCTCAGGCTGCTTTGTGTTGACTGACAGGTGCTTGCTCACCTACCTGTAAACAGTGGGGTTGATAGTAACTGAACGGGCAGAAAGAGTCCGAGTATTCAGAATGCACAGCACAATTTGTTGGGTAGCCAAACACACCCAGTCTCATCAGTTTCGGTGTGATGATATATAATATTAGTTAATCCAGTTGTCACCATGTATGAATAGATACCATGTAAATTGTATATGCAGATGAGAATTGTATCCATTACATTCACTGTCCATGATTGTTTCCATGATTGTCCTTTCCAGTGGTATGATGGAAGACCACACCTTCTTGGATGGAGACAACGGATGTTAAACAGTATCTGAAGTACTCTATTCCCTTTTTCCTTTGATCAAATGCCAATCATGGTTTTGTAGATCAGGTTTAAAGTACAGTAGGCCAATACCAGAGGAGGCTGGTAGGAGGAGCTATAGGAGGACGGCCTCATTGTAATGGCTGCAATGGAAAACATGAAACAGTATCAAACATATGGAAGCCACATGTTTGACTCTGTTCCATGTATTCTATCCCTGCCATAACAATGAGCCTGTCCTCCTATAGCGCCTCCCACCAGCCTCCTCTGGCCAATACAATTATGATATCTAATCTGATATGTCACTTAAATAGAGGATTCCTATGTATGGTTTGGCTCCTCTCTCTGGTGTGAATGAGTGTATTTTGAGAGTCCCTCAATTCTGTTACCATGTTTGACTGGTGGATTTGCATTCAGAAAGGTGGATTAACACAATGAACCCCACAGGCTGCATTTATACTGGCAGCCCAATTCTAATATTTTTTTCCTCACTAATTTTTATTTTGCCTAATCACATCAGACATTTTTCAGAGCTGATCTGATTGGTCAGATTAATGGGTTCACTATAAAATGTATTCCTAATGTATTCCCATGGAGTTTCCTGCCTTTCCAAATCAAGGGAAGAGATGGCTCTTCACACACACACACACACACACCCCTGCCTGGTCTACAGCAGAGGGAGCGGATGCCTTACCCCCTCTACCTCCATCACACTATATAAAGGCACTTCAGTGGTGCTGGCTGGCAGAAGACGAGCCTAGTGTAGCTCAGTGGAGGAGGCAGTAGTAGTAGATATTGTAGAGAGTAAGTAATAGTAGTTATATTAGACACCAAACAGGAGCTCTGGATCCAGAACATCCTCTCCAGTGTATTGGAAGGTAATGCGTGACTCTCCATTATAAAGTTTAGCAGAAATCAAATATGAAAAACATACTGTGACGTTTGGGTCTACAAAGAGACCGTCATCAACCTTCTTCGACTTGAACTTGACCAGAACATTCTCTCCATGCAGGCAGCCCATGGTGATGGCGTCGTCCCAGATGAGGAAGCGGGGCGGCGGCCCGGAGAAGAGGGGTGGCCCAGAGCCGGTGCCAAGAATGCAGCCTGCCATGATGATGTTCTCCAGTAAGTACTGGTCCCGGCGGGGACTCTCTCTGGACTCGGCCATGTTCGACCAGCATAAACAGCACCATACCGGGGGACAGATGGTGAGTGAAGGGCTGCATGGAATGAGATCTAGTGTCCTCTGCAATGGATAGGTTGGTTGGTTGACTGATTGGTTGATTAATTCATTCAAACTGTCTGCGTACATGGATGGCTTGAAGAATGGGTTGATTGATTGATTGATTGGTTGAGCTTTGAGGCTCTCCTGATAACTGCATAAACTGGATGTTCCATTTAGTGCACACCGTTGTATTTCTTTCGACTGGACTGTAAATTGCTATGTACTTTCTTTTCTGAGTGAAGCACACTTATTCCGTTTTCTAGGCTACCATATCTTAGTGTCCATCACTCAAAACCAGGGGGAGGAAATCCTCTTACTCATTACATGTTCTTATGGCTAGCTAGCTCATCTCTCTGGTTATGTCAAAGATAAAGAGGCGAATTAGTAGAACTGATGGTTTGAGGCATTGGGTGAGACTATTGATTGAAATACTAAGGTTAGTTTTTTTGTGGCCTACATTTGGGAAAGAGGGAAAATAGTTTGGTAATCAACATTCTTTCTTTGTGTATCAGTCACTTATCAGTATCATATTTGTATGTGCTGTGTTGACTCGTTTATTGTGTATTAATAATTGTGTTAACAGTTGGACATGTGTTGGTGTAGCGGAGGTGGTTCAGTAGCTAATGCCTAACTCAGGTTCAAACCTGATCAGTCACATTGGGTTACATCTGGTAATCTGTATTGACATGTCTGTGTCGCTTTCTGTTCCCCGCCCGACAGTCGCGCCGGCCCTCCTTCTGTCCGATAGATGAGAACCCGACCGACAAAGAGATCAGGGAGAGCAGGGAGTCAGGGAAGACGGCTGTTGTTTTCTCTCTGAAGAACGAGGTGGGCTGCCTGGTCAAAGCCCTACGCCTTTTTCAGGTGAGTATCTACTGTCCTGCTCCACCCCAACGGCATTCTCTCCTCTCCTCATTGTCTATTCTCTGCTCTTCCAGGAGAAGCATGTGAACCTGGCTCACATTGAGTCGCGGATGTCCAAGCGCATCGCTACAGAGGTGGAGATCTACGCTGACTGCAGCTGCAGCAAGAAGGAGTTTAACGAGCTGCTGGAGCACCTCAAAGACCACGTCAACATCATCTCCTTCAACACACCCCAAAACCAGTGGTCTACAGAAGCAGGTATGGCCCAGGAGTTTTGTTGTAGGCTTTCAGTTTGATAGTTTTTCAGGACATAAGCCACAGCTTATTTTGTTCTCAGTTCAACATTCACATATGTATGGGCATATGTGGAATACTGAGTGACTTACAGTAAGAACATGAAGACATTTGGCTTTTGTTCATGGTGAATGTACTCATCTTATCCATATCATCTTATGTTCTGTTTGTTGTCTCATCTTTAGGAGTATAAATGTATCTGAATGGACGTCTGTGAGTACTGAGTGACTTTTAACCAGACAAAATGTGCTTTTGTTGACCATTTTGACATTTTTTCTTTGTAGAATTTAGTGCTAGTGAAACTATTTTGACATTTTATTGAATAAGAGTTCATCAATGACTACTTGCTATATGTGACATTCTCAGTGTGGGTAGTGCTTCAGTTGTGTGTTTGTAATGCTTTATCCTGTGTATATATGATGTGTTTGCAATGCTTCATCCTGTGTATATATGATGTGTTTGCATCCTTAGATGGGGAGGGAGTTCCTTGGTTCCCTCAGAAGATCGCAGAGCTCGACCAGTGTTCTCACAGAGTGCTGATGTACGGATCAGAGCTTGATGCAGATCACCCAGTAAGTTAGTGTTTGCTGCTTGGCCAGGTCATCATCGCAAAATGAGAATTGTCTCTCAACTGACTGACCAAACATATTAAATAAAGCTTAGATACATAGTGTTGGAATATATACTGACTATACAAAACATTAAGAACACCTGCTCTTTCCATGACGTAGACTGACCAGGCAAATCCAGGTAAAAGCCTTGATCCCATATTGATGTCACGTGTTAAATCCACTTCAATCAGTGTAGTTGAAGGGGAGGAGACAGGTTAAAGAAGGATTTTGAAGCCTTGAGAAATCAAGACATGGATTGTGTGTGTGCCATTCAGAGGGTGAATGGGCAAGACAAAAGATTTAAGTGCCTTTGAACGGGGTATGATAGTAGGTGTGTATCAAGAACTGCAACACTGCTGAGTTTTTCACGCTCAACAGATTCCCATGTGTATCAAGAATGGTCCACCACCCAAAGGACATCCAGCCAACTTGACACAACTGTGGGAAGCAGTGGCGTTAACATGGGCCAAGATCCCTGTGGAACGCTTTTGACACCTTGTAGAGTCCATGCCCCGACAAATTGAGGCTGTTCTGAGGGGGACGGTGCAACTCAATATAAGGAAGGTGTTCCTAATGTTTGGTATACTCAGTGTACAACTAATGATTATAATTATATGGTTATATATAAATAACTTTTATATTTGGGCTGCAATACTCTCAAGGAAATCCCAGGAACTACAGTATATCACCACTGTTGGCTGGTTGACATGACAGAGAACTCTGTGTGATCCTGTTCCTTATCTAACCTCCGGTCCCCTGCTCTAACCCCAGGGCTTCAAAGATAACGTATACCGCCAGAGGAGGAAGTACTTCGTGGAAATGGCCATGAATTACAAATAGTATGAGTAGTCTCTTCTCTTCCTGTTGCTTTACTGTGGTAACACTCTGGAAACCTGTTATTTTCTTACACTAATACTGTTATACTGTAATTGCAATGTTATTACTATGTTAGTACACTATTTAGTTGGTATTACAATGTAAATACAGATAAGTAACAAATAACAGCTCAGTGTGCATATGATGTAATAAAATAGTGTAATATAAGTGTGGTTATATCCTTATCTGCGTCCATCCCCATCCCCCAGTGGCCAGCCTATCCCCCACACTGAGTACACCCCAGAGGAGGTGAGGACCTGGGGCGTGGTGTACAGGGAGCTCACCAAGCTCTACCCCTCACACGCCTGCAGAGAGTACCTGAAGAACCTCCCCCTGCTCACGAAGCATTGTGGGTATCGGGAGGACAACATCCCCCAACTCGAGGACGTGTCCCTGTTCTTGAAAGGTATAGGCTGATGAATAACTGTAGCAACCCTGATGACCGTAACAGTACATTGTTGTCACCATTATCAGTGTACCATAGAAGCATAACACATTCACTCATAAGAGCAAGACTGAATCAGCCTCAGATAGCTTGGTAACACGTTCATCCTCACTGACACTGTCAGTCTCACCTGTGTAACCTCAAGCTGACCCTAAAAACACATCTGTCATTGAAACTTCGGTCCAAAGAACTGAAAGAAGACATTTCCTTCCTTCAAAGTTCCCTAAAGACATTAGCCATAATTATCATATATTGACCCTGTTGTGTTTGTGTGACTGTTTCAGAGAGGTCTGGGTTCACAGTGAGGCCTGTGGCAGGATACCTGTCTCCTCGGGACTTCCTGGCCGGTCTGGCTTACCGGGTGTTTAACTGCACTCAATATGTCCGCCACAGCACCGACCCCCTCTACACACCTGAACCGTGAGTGTATCATCATCAGAGCTATAACATGTCTAGAGTTTCACAGGACTTGGCATCGCACTACTTGTTCAAACTGAAGTGCACAAAAACAAAGTAAAATAAACAATTGTGTGATTATTTGAGAGCGAGAGGAGACTGAGAGAGAGCGATAGAGCGAGAATGGATAACGAGAGAGATGGATAAAGATAACGAGAGAGAGAGATGGATAAAGATAACGAGAGAGAGAGAGAGAGAATGGATAACGAAAATGTTTAGTCTGTAGCATATCATTTGTTTCGATAGATAACGTTTGCATTTCACTAGGCCATATATAATGGTATCAGAATAATATCTGATATCTGGATACAGGGACACGTGTCATGAGCTGCTGGGTCATGTTCCGCTCCTGGCCGACCCCAAGTTCGCCCAGTTCTCCCAGGAGATAGGCCTGGCATCTCTAGGGGCATCTGACGAGGACGTACAGAAACTAGCCACAGTGAGTACAACACCCTGATTATGCACCTAATGCAGGGTGATTTATTTTTTTAATATTTGTTTTAAGGTGTGATTTTGATATTGTTACTGATATTTTTTTCATAAAGGTTGACTGACTGTTTTGTTCTATGCTGTTGACAGTGTTATTTCTTCACCATTGAGTTTGGCCTGTGCAAACAAGACGGCCAGCTGAGGGCCTATGGTGCAGGCTTGCTGTCATCTATTGGAGAGCTGAAGGTAAAGCGCGCGTGCACACATACACATACACACATACACATACACATACACACACACACACACACACACACAGAGAGAGAGACACAGACACCTCAGTGACAGGCTGATTATTTCCTCGCAGCATGCCCTGTCTGACAAAGCCTCAGTGAAGATGTTTGACCCTGGGACCACCTGCTACCAGGAGTGCCTCATCACAACTTTCCAGGAGGTCTACTTCGTCTCTGACAGCTTTGAAGAGGCCAAAGAGAAGATGAGGTAACCTTAGACCGCTAGGCCAGACCACCCTTAGGACATGAAGGTTGTGTGTTTGATTCCCACATGGGCCACATATGAGTATAAGGAATCAGGAATAAAGTTATTAAAATTGCTCCTAAAAACTGCATGCTCTGGTTTAGTAGGCTACATGCTGCCAAGACAGGAGTCCACTGGTTTAGTAGGCTACATGCTGCCAAGACAGGAGTCCACTGGTTTAGTAGGTTACATGCTGCCAAGACAGGAGTCCACTGGTTTAGTAGGTTACATGCTGCCAAGACAGGAGTCCACTGGTTTAGAAGGTTACATGCTGCCAAGACAGGAGTCCACTGGTTTAGTAGGCTACATGCTGCCAAGACAGGAGTCAACTGGTTTAGTAGGCTACATGCTGCCAAGACAGGAGTCCACTGGTTTAGTAGGCTACATGCTGCCAAGACAGGAGTCCACTGGTTTAGTAGGCTACATGCTGCCAAGACAGGAGTCCACTGGTTTAGTAGGCTACATGCTGCCAAGACAGGAGTCCACTGGTTTAGTAGGCTACATGCTGCCAAGATAGGAGTCAACTGGTTTAGTAGGCTACATGCTGCCAAGACAGGAGTCCACTGGTTTAGTAGGCTACATGCTGCCAAGACAGGAGTCCACTGGTTTAGTAGGCTACATGCTGCCAAGACAGGAGTCCACTGGTTTAGTAGGCTACATGCTGACAAGACAGGAGTCAACTGGTTTAGTAGGCTACATGCTGCCAAGACAGGAGTCCACTGGTTTAGTAGGCTACATGCTGACAAGACAGGAGTCAACTGGTTTAGTAGGCTACATGCTGCCAAGACAGGAGTCCACTGGTTTAGTAGGCTACATGCTGCCAAGACAGGAGTCCATTGGTTTAGTAGGCTACATGCTGACAAGACAGGAGTCAACTGGTTTAGTAGGCTACATGCTGCCAAGACAGGAGTCCACTGGTTTAGTAGGCTACATGCTGCCAAGACAGGAGTCCACTGGTTTAGTAGGTTACATGCTGCCAAGACAGGAGTCCACTGGAGTAACTGTTCTTTGCAGTCAGGTATATTCCTTCTACCAACAGGGAGTTTGCTAAGACGATCAAGAGGCCATTCTCAGTGTACTACAACCCCTACACCCAGAGCATAGACCTGCTGAAGGACACGAGGAGCATCGAGAACGTGGTGCAGGACCTTCGCAGTGACCTCACCACCGTGTGTGACGCCCTGGGCAAGATGAACACATACCTGGGAATATAGCAGTTGCGTATCTTGGTCATGTACTTATCTTGAATATATAATGTTGCTTATCTTGTTGAATATAACATCTTTGTGGAAATGAAACAGACTTGACCTGTACAGCTCACAGATATCTCTTAAAATAAAAATAAATAAAATAGTAAATGTTATGCTTAAAACATAAATTAAATGGTTGAAGTGAAATGAAAAAGAAATCAGATTTATTTTCCACTTAGAGCTTATTGTATAGAGCAGGGGTATTCAACTCTTACCCTACGAGGTCCGGAGCCTGCTGGTTTTCTGTTATACCTGATAATGAATTGCACCTACCTGGTGTCCCAGGTCTAAATCAGTCCCTGATTAGAGGGAAACAATGAAAAAATGCAGTGGAACTGGCTTCCAGGTCCAGAGTTGAGTTTGAGGGGGATAGATATAATACATTAAATACTATGATATGGATATGTTATGCTTGAAATATATAGTATTTGAAATTGTTGGGGGGAATTCAGATATATTTTTGACTTATTCTGTACAGTGCATCACATGTGAAGAATAAAACAGGATATTCATTAGCCTAGCATTGTTATGCAGTCAAAATGTGTCGCAAATATGTAAATTGTAACTTGGCTGCCATTTGCTTTGAAATAAAGAAATGTCACCAAAATGTAATTCAAATACAGTACAAACCTTAGGAAAAGAGAATAATTGTTCAAATATTTGGCCTTTAATGCATGTTGTTGTCAGTATGTGTACATGTTATGCTTTGACTGGAATTGTTTATTCTCTCTCTCTGAGGTAACTGATTTGATGTTCCGATTGTGAATCTGTGTGCTTTTGCTTTCATGTATTGTTCTACTATACTGTTTTCACTGCACATTGCAAAGGTATAGTCTTCATTCACACCTTTACAAAGAGGAAGACCAATTATATTCTAAATAAATGACTATAGAATGACAAAATAAATATTTAATTCCTTCATGGGAATCAATTAATTTGTTCTTTATCACAGTAACACCACTGGAATATTTTTATTTTACCTTTATTTAACAAGGCAAGTCAGTTAAGAACAAATTCTTATTTACAATGACTGCCTACACCGACCAAACCCGGACGACGCTGGGCCAATTGTGCGCCGCCCTATGGGACTCCCAATCACGGCCGGTTGTGATACAGCCTGGAATTGAACCAGGGGGTCTGTAGTGATGCCTCAAGCACTGAGATGTAGTGCCTTAGACCACTGCGCCAACATATCCCACAAAAAACGGCAGAGGATCTTACACAATTTCCTAAACTAACTATCTAATGATGATTATTGTTGTTACTTTCATCACATACTGGCTGCAGAAATGTATTAACCATTTGAATAATATTTCACATACAACCATTAAGGCAACTGCACAGTTTATTCATAAATCACAGGTTCAATGTCATTTTAGCGGTTGAGATTTAAACCCAAACATCAAGAAAGCTATACATTCACTATAGGCCCTAATATTCAGACTTGAGATAAGATGATTTAACATGGACTTAAGTCATTTAAAAAAAACTTAAGTCCATGTTTTATGGACTTAAGTCCCATGCTAAATCTGTTTATTTCAAGTCTAAATCGGGCCTAATGTTCAGTATCTAACACAGTACATAACTTTTGGAATGTATTAGAAGGATCTCTTTAACATGAACAAAATGTAATCTGTTTCACTAAGAAACATAGTCTTATTAATGTAAGCACAGTAAGTGAATCCACAGCTTTTAGGAGCAAATTAAACATTTAATTGAATATTCAGCAAAATCTTCATAAAAATGTAAATTGATTTCCATGGATGGTTGAAGCAGGTGAAATGCCTGGCAGGTCTAATCACTGTCAAACACATTATTCTGGAAGGAAGACAAGACAATTACAGAATGTAGAAAACAACACATTTTTCCCCGCTCATTTTTCTCTCTTTACTCTCATTTAGGAATATCAGCCATTTTAAGCTGCTATTCCCCTTACCCTCTCCTGACAGACGACCCTGCCCTGGTTCTGCAGTACTCACCCAGCCCCCATGCCTCTTCACCCAGGCCGTGTGGTGCTCCTGGATGTAGCGTGTCCCAAAGCCCATGGCCCGGCTCATGGGGTGGAGGTCCAGAGCAGACAGCCTGCTAGTCACCTCGCAGGCCAGGGCAATCTGCTCCCTCTGGACCCTCTCCTCCTTCTCAGGGGCAGGGTAGCCTACCCGGGCTACAGGATCATCACCCCCTACCCCTGTCACCATCTGGAGCAGGGTGGAGGTCACCTTCTCAAACAGACTGTAAGTGAAGGAAGTCTGGAGGTGCCTCTGCAAGATGGGGTTTCTATTGATCTGATATGGTGGAGGGTGGATGAAAGGAGGGGGAGGGAGGGTGAAAGGAGGTGGAGGGAGGGTGAAAGGAGGTGGAGGGAGGGTGAAAGGAGGGGGGAGGGAGGGTGAAAGGAGGTGGAGGGAGGGTGAAAGGAGGTGGAGGGAGGGTGAAAGGAGGGGGAGGGAGGGTGAAAGGAGGGGGAGGGAGGGTGAAAGGAGGGGAGGGAGGGAGGGTGGCAGAGGGTGAGGTCAGCAAGGGTTTGGGTAGAGGGAGTTGAGAGGAAGGGAGACATTTGATGACATAATTGTGAAAGAACAGAGCCTTATACAGTATATATGCATTCGTAACATATAGAGTACTGTATTCTGTTATTTAGAGTCAATGGATGTTTGACTATGGAACAAAGTCATCTTGTGGTGATAAATGGGTAGTCCAACTGCATTTGAAACCCTTCCCCTCTCTCTCCATGAAAAAAAAACACACACAAGTAAGTTCATGCACGCACACAAACACCTCCTCATTCAGCTTGTCTCCAGACGCCTTCAGCAACTCCACTAGTCTTCGGATGACATCTGCAGGGAGACAAAACCAATCAGTTCAACTTCATGCAAATCGTCGGGTTACCCTACTATATCATGTAAAGTACCTTGAAAGCGACAACTGTAAGAAAAAGCACTTAAAGGTGCTACACAGTTTCTTCCCCATGTGGAAGCTAGGTGAATTGCAACAGCACTAGGCTGCATTCAAAACAAATCCCATTGGCCGCTTGACCTGATTTCCACTAGATCACACAGACACACAGCTTTCCCATTTTGACAACAGATGCCGCTCCGGAAGGAGAAATCAATAGGTGAATATCATAGCCAATCACAACACTGGCAGGTAAGTAATACTGTGATACACTATCATTCCACTATTACTGCAGATATATTATGGCCATTTTCTGAAATTACAATGCAAAAATTGTAGCACCTTTAACAGATGGAATCCATTTTATTATCATCAACTTTACTGTTGTGTGAAAGAGACCCACCATTTTGATCCTCTGTCCCGTCTGCCTCTATGTCGTCTGTTGTGATCTGCACAGAGTCTGCGATCTGAGTCAACCTGTCTGCTACTCCATTCAAGGTATTGTCCTCTCCTCCTGCACCTCCGGCAAGTGCTTTACACACACATGCACAAACATACACACCACCCACACACACACCACCCACACACACACACAAATACAGTGTGTTCAGTTGCAGGGGTTACATACAGTGAGGGAAAAAAGTATTTGATCCCCTGCTGATTTTGTACGTTTGCCCACTGACAAAGAAATGATCAGTCTATAATTTTAATGGTAGGTTTATTTGAACAGTTAGAGATAGAATAACAACAACAAAAATCCAGAAAAACGCACGTCAAAAATGTTATAAATTGATTTGCATTTTAATGAAGGAAATAAGTATTTGACCCCCTCTCAATCAGAAAGATTTCTGGCTCCCAGGTATCTTTTATACAGGTAACGAGCTGAGATTAGGAGCACACTCTTAAAGGGAGTGCTCCTAATCTCAGCTTGTTACCTGTATAAAAGACACCTGTCCACAGAAGCAATCAATCAATCAGATTCCAAACTCTCCACCATGGCCAAGACCAAAGAGCTCTCCAAGGATGTCAGGGACAAGATTGTAGACCTACACAAGGCTGGAATGGGCTACAAGACCATCGCCAAGCAGCTTGGTGAGAAGGTGACAACAGTTGGTGCGATTATTCGCAAATGGAAGAAACACAAAATAACTGTCAGTCTCCCTCGGCCTGGGGCTCCATGTAAGATCTCACCTCGTGGAGTTGCAATGATCATGAGAACGGTGAGGAATCAGCCCAGAACTACACGGGAGGATCTTGTCAATGATCTCAAGGCAGCTGGGACCATAGTCACCAAGAAAACAATTGGTAACACACTACGTCGTGAAGGACTGAAATCCTGCACCGCCCGCAAGGTCCCCCTGCTCAAGAAAGCACATATACAGGGCTGTCTGATGTTTGCCAATGAACATCTGAATGATTCAGAGGATAACTGATTGAAAGTGTTGTGGTCAGATGAGAACAAAATCGAGCTCTTTGGCATCAACTCAACTCGCTGTGTTTGGAGGAGGAGGAATGCTGCCTATGACCCCAAGAACACCATCCCCACCGTTAAACATGGAGGTGGAAACATAATGCTTTGGGGGTGTTCTTCTGCTAAGGGGACAGGACAACTTCACCGCATCAAAGGGACGATGGACGGGGCCATGTACCGTCAAATCTTGGGTGAGAACCCCCTTCCCTCAGCCAGGGCATTGAAAATGGGTCGTGGATGGGTATTCCAGCATGACAATGACCCAAAACACACGGCCAAGGCAACAAAGGAGTGGCTCAAGAAGAAGCCCATTAAGGTCCTGGAGTGGCCTAGCCAGTCTCCAGACCTTAATCCCATAGAAAATCTGTGGAGGAAGCTGAAGGTTCGAGTTGCCAAACGTCAGCCTCGAAAACCTTAATGACTTGGAGAAGATCTGCAAAGAGGAGTGGAACAAAATCCCTCCTGAGATATGTGCAAACCTGGTGGCCAACTACAAGAAACGTCTGACCTCTGTGATTGCCAACAAGGGTTTTGCCACCAAGTACTAAGTCATGTTTTGCAGAGGGGTCAAATACTTATTTCCCTCAATAAAATGCAAATCAATTTATAAACATTTTGACATGCGTTTTTGTGGATTTTGTTGTTGTTATTCTGTCTCTCACTGTTCAAATAAACCTACCATTAAAATTATAGACTGATCATGTCTTTGTCAGTGGGCAAACGTACAAAATCAGCAGGGGATCAAATACTTTTTTCCCCTCACTGTAAATGTGTCTGTTCAAAGTAGCACAATATTCTGTGATCAATCCTTATATTTGACACATAATATTACATGGTTCAGCGCCAGAGGAGGCTGGTGAGAAGAGCTATTGGAGGACGGGCTAATTGTAATGGTTGGAATGGAATCAATGGAATGGTATCAAACATATGGAAACCACATGTTTGACTCCGTTCCATCAATTCCATTCCAGTCATTACAATGAGCTTGTCCTCCTATAGCTCCTCCGACCAGCCTCCACTGTTCCGCACAGAATGTTCCAGAGCACAGAAACATACCTGTAACTGTATAGATACTAGGTGTGGATACATCCCCTGTCTTTGTTGCTCCCTTTTTCACCACCACTGTTTTCAACTTCCTCTTCACTCCCCCTGGGCCTTGTTTGAACGGAGAAGGACTTTGAAATCTGCAGTATATGGGACCGGTGTCATAAAATTTAGCATTATGTCTGGACGGAGGAGTACCTTGTTTTTGAATGACGCCATGACGTTGAGGCATTGGGCCTGACCGCTGCCTCTTCCTCTTGCCACAGTAGGCCATGAGCAGCCGATACTCTTCGCTACGTTGGTCCACTCTGCATGTATCGACCGCGGCCCTTGCTGTTGCATGGTTCTCCATCTCACTGCCACGCAACAAGACAGCCTGGAACACAGGGATGTTTTCCAAAGACTGCAGGATCAGGATTAAATTAATAAAATAAAAAATGTAATGTAATGTTGACTTATGTTGGTCGCTAACCATTTTAAAACAATAATCTCTAGTATAAAACTGGTGCCGTCTCCCTCTTCAATCATCTTTCTGAGGGACCCACAGACAGTGCAGGGTTTTGTTCCAGCACAGCAGGCTATTAACATCTGATTCAACTAATAAAGTGGAATCAGGTGTGACATATTACTGGGCTGGAACAAAATGTTGCACAGCATGTGGGTCCCCAGGACTGAAGAACGCCAAACACTTACTTGCACTTACAGCCCTGCAGGCTGTGGTGGACAGTAGCGGTGCGTGCAAGCCAGTAAAAAATACATATTACAACCTATGTTGTGATAATTGCGTTGTTTGCTCTATAACCCATTCGTTCATACGCCACCGTGATATACAATAAGGCCGTGACGACAAAAAATTATGGAAACAGAGAGACGAAATATAAATTATTTTATTGGTCAAATATTTGGGGAAGACTGGCTTCCCTTGGCATCCATGAACACACGCCACTGGTGGTGGACAACATTTATTTAATGTTAATTTTTTTTTTTTGGCCTTAGGAAGTCTTCGCTTTCTCATATTGGTTCACCATACTACCAACTTCAGGGAGTTAAGAAAGGTTTCTGTATTGTTTCACATCAAGTTAGTTTCACTTTCATAGTGAAAGTAAAATAGCGCATAGACTTTACATGTGATTGCTTATGCAAACATATACTTATTGTAGCCATACAGTGTGCCACGTAGACTAAATAATTTGCTGCTCGGTTACAGAAAGCAAACGTGGGTTACCTACTTGAGTAAATAAGGTTACGTTCACTGTAATAATGGAGTTATAATTTTCTCGTGACAAAAGTTCCTCATTTTCAAAGTTCGATGTGGCTGCAGGACAGCCAACACAAATAACATCGACAGCAAACCAAAATCATGCAAATGGTAGGCTAAACCGTAAACACTTACCTATAAATTATTTAACCAAATATCTGATGATGCTTTCACCTTGAAAAAAGAACCATAACTAGATTTGAGATTCATAACGGGAGGAGTCTTTCCCTCGATAGTAAAATATACTACGTTACAATCTACTTCCTCCTACACTTTTTCTGGAGAAAACGGCTCTGTACTGCCACCCGTTGGATGTGATGAACTATAGTTAATGGGCGCGTTCCTCTAGTCTGGCTAACACCGAACTCTCAAAGTCCACCTGACTTCAGAGTCTGGAATGGATCTTTGATGTGGTTCTTCTTTTGTGTAATAATGGCGTTCACACAATTTAATGTGCATCCCGCCAACTACTGTGCAGGATGGAAACAGGAGTCTCCCCAAAAAACGGAACAAACTACCAAAAACGACCAAACGACCAAAGCAAATACAATAAAAAATATACTAAATGAAACAACTTTTCTGTTAAAAATAGTTGAGATCTGATCCCTACACAGGCTCAAGGGGAGCCTGGGAGGGCGGGCCATCTTCAGATGTAAAATCCTTAACTCCCTAAAACTGTTCTGCCTCAGGCAGCCACAATAATGTCCTGTTTCTTTGACTTCTTTGAGACTGAAGACTTACAGTTTATAACTGTGGCAAAGAACACACAAAAAAATCACAATTTTAACACACAGTGTATCTTTTGACCGGCAACAAACAATTACTACAGACTATAGTGCATCCGCTACAATATTTTTCACTATTTATTTTTATTTAACCTTTATTTAACTAGGCAAGTCAGTTAAGAACAAATTCTTATTTACAATGACTGCCTACCAAAAGGCAAAAAAGGCCTCCTGCGGTGACGGGGCTGGGATTAAAAATAAATAAATAAAATATAGGACAAAACACACATCATGACAAGAGAGACACCACAACACTACATGAAGAGAGACACCACAACACTACATGAAGAGAGACCTAAGACAACCACATAGCATGGCAGCAACACATGACAACACAGCATGGTAGCAACACAACATGACAACAACATGGTAGCAACACAACATGGCAGCAGCACAACATGGTAGCAGCACAAAACATGGTACAAACATTATTGGGCACAGACAACAGCACAAAGGGCAAGAAGAAGGTAGAGACAACAATACATCACGCGAAGCAGCCACAACTGTCCATGATTGAGTCTTTGAATGAAGAGATGGAGATACAACTGTCCAGTTTAAGTGTTTTTTGCAACTCGTTCCAGTCACTAGCTGCCGCAAACTGAAAACAGGAGTGACCCATGGATGTGTGTGTTTTGGGGACCTTTAACAGAATGTGACTGGCAGAACAGGTGTTGTATGTGGAGGATGAGGGCTGAAGTAGGTATCTCAGATAGGGGGGAGAGAGGCCTAAGAGGGTTTTATAAATAAGCTTCAACCAGTGGGTCTTGCGACGGGTATACAAAGATGACCCGTTTACAGAGGAGTATAGAGTGCAGTGATGTGTCCTATAAGGAGCATTGGTGCCAAATCTGATGGCCGAATGGTAAAGAATATCTAGCCGCTCGAGAACATCCTTACGTGCCGATCTGTCAGATGAACCGATGTGGATGTGGTGGAGGAGTCAGGCGCAGGACACAGAGGCTTCGTCCAACAGACTTTACTAGTCAAAAGTGCAAAAATACAATACACGGCCTCGAAAACAAACAGAGGCGAGTGAATACGTAAACCATGCGTAAACACTAAACAAACAAACAGAGCGTCAACACGCAGCTCCGAAATACAGGCAGACAACAACACACAATCTAACCAATACAAAACAGGGAACTTATAGGACACGTAATCAGAACACAAACAGACACAGGTGTACAAGACAGACCAAAGCAATCACACCACGAAACATTCAACGGTGGCAGCTAGTACTCCGGGGACGGCGAACGCCGAAGCCTGCCCGAACCAGGAGGAGGAGCAGTCTCGGCCGAAACCGTGACAGTACCCCCCTTGATGCGCGGCTCCAGCCGTGCGCCGACCCCGGCCTCGGGGACGGCCAGGAGGACGCGGACCCGGGCGCGTGGGATGCCCACGGTGGAACTCAGTCAGGAGGGATGGATCTAGGATGTCCCTCCTAGGCACCCAGCACCGTTCCTCCGGACCGTACCCCTCCCACTCCACGAGATACTGGAGACCACTCATCCGGCGCCTCGAGTCCAAGATGGTCCGGACCCTGTACGCCGGGGCCCCCTCGATGTCCAAAGGGGGCGGAGGGGTCTCTCCTATCTCATTTTCTTGGAGTGGGCCAGCTACCACCGGCCTGAGAAGAGACACATGGAACGAGGGGTTAATATTCTTGTACTCAATAGGCAGTTGTAACCTGTAACACACCTCGTTCAAACTTCTCAGGACTTTAAAGGGCCCCACAAACTGCCGACCCAGCTTCCGGCAGGGCAGGCGGAGGGGCAGGTTTCGAGTCGAGAGCCAGACTCGATCTCCCGGTGCGTACACCGGTCCCGCACTGCGGTGGCGATCGGCGCTCGCCTTTTGTTGACGGATGGCCCGCTGCAGAAGGACATGGGCATCGTCCCACGTCTCCTCAGAGTGCCGAATCCACTCGTCCACCGCAGGGGCCTCGATCTGGCTCTCGTGCCACGGTGCCAGGACCGGCTGATACCCTAAAACACACTGGAAAGGTGTTAAATTGGTGGAGGAGTGGCGGAGAGAGTTCTGGGCCATCTCTGCCCAGGGGATATACCTAGACCACTCCTCCGGCCGGTCCCGGCAATAGGACCTCAGAAACCTACCCACATCCTGGTTGACTCGTTCAACCTGCCCATTGCTCTCTGGGTGGTACCCCGAGGTAAGGCTCACCGAGACCCCCAAGCGTTCCATGAACGCCCCCCAGACTCTGGAGGTGAACTGGGGACCTCGGTCAGACACAATATCCTCGGGGACCCCATAGTGCCGGAACACGTGGGTAAATAGGGCCTCGGCGGTCTGTAGGGCAGTAGGGAGACCCGGCATTGGGAGGAGACGACAGGCCTTGGAGAACTGATCCACATGACCAAAATGGTGGTATTCCCCTGGGAAGGGGGTAGGTCGGTTACAAAATCCACCGAGAGGTGGGACCATGGTCGTTGTGGAACGGGCAGGGGATGTAACTTACCCCTGGGCAAATGTCTAGGCGCCTTACACTGGGCGCACATCGAGCAGGAGGAGACATAAACCCTCACATCCTTAGCTAACGTTGGCCACCAGTATTTCACGCTAAGGCAGTGCACTGTCCGGCCAATACCTGGATGTCCAGAGGAGGGTGATGTATGAGCCCAATAAATAAGACGATCACGAACCTCGAGCGGAACGTATGTCCGCCCCACAGGACACTCGGGGGGAGTAGGGTCGGTACGCAGTGCCCGCTCGATTTCCGCATCGACCTCCCATACCACCGGAGCCACCAGACAAGACTCCGGCAGTATGGAAGTAGGCTCTATGGCCCTCTCCTCTGTGTCATACCGCCGGGACAGGGCGTCTGCCTTACCGTTCTGGGACCCTGGGATGTATGTGATCTTAAAAACAAACCGGGTCAGGAACATGTTCCACCTAGCCTGACGAGGGTTCAATCTCCTAGCTGCCCGGATGTACTCCAGGTTACGGTGATCAGTCAGAATGAGGAAAGGGTGTTGAGCCCCCTCAAGCCAATGCCTCCACACCTTTAGGGCCTGGACTACAGCTAACAGCTCCCTATCCCCAACGTCATAATTGCGCTCCGCCGAGCTGAGCTTCTTGGAGTAGAACGCACAGGGGCGGAGCTTAGGTGGCGTGCCGGACAGTTGTGACAGGACTGCCCCAATACCGGTCTCGGACGCGTCTACCTCTACTTGGAATGGTAAAGAGGGATCCGGATGCGCCAGCACCAGGGCCGAGGTGAACAGGTTCTTCAGTTTGACAAATGCCCTGTCCGCCTCAGCTGACCACTGCAAGCGAACCGGACCCCCCTTTAGCAGGGACGTAATGGGAGCTGCAACCTGTCCAAAGCCCCGGATAAACCTCCGGTAGTAATTAGCAAAACCCAAGAACTGCTGCACCTCTTTTACAGTGGTTGGAGTTTGCCAATTACGCACGGCCGACACACGGTCTACCTCTATCACCACACCAGACGCGGACAACCGATAACCCAAAAAGGAGACGGACTCCTGGAAGAACAGGCATTTCTCTGCCTTGACATACAAGTCATGCTCCAACAGTCTTCTCAACACTCGGCGCACCAGGGCTACATGCTCTGCTCGTGTAGAAGAGTACACTAGGATGTCGTCGATGTACACTACCACACCCTGCCCATGCATGTCCCGGAAAATCTCGTCAACAAAGGATTGGAAGACTGAAGGAGCATTCATTAACCCGTATGGCATGACAAGATACTCGTAATGACCCGAGGTGGTGCTAAATGCCGTTTTCCATTCATCCCCCTCCCTAATATGCACCAGATTGTACGCGCTCCTGAGATCCAACTTTGTGAAGAACTGCGCTCCGCGTAATGATTCTGTCATAGTCGCAATCAGTGGAAGAGGGTAACTGTACTTAACCGTGATCTGATTGAGACTACGGTAATCAATACACGGGCGCAAACCCCCGTCCTTTTTCTTCACAAAGAAGAAACTCGAGGAAACCGGGGAAGTGGAGGACCGTATGTATCCCTGTGCCAAGGACTCGGCTATGTAAGTCTCCATAGCCGCAGTCTCCTCTTGAGACAGGGGATATACACGGCTCCGCGGAAGTGCCGCTCCTGTTTGGAGATTTATCGCACAGTCCCCCTGTCTATGAGGTGGTAGCCGTGTTGCCCTCGTTTTGCTGAACACAAGTGCTAAGTCCTCATACTCAGGGGAATGCGCATTGCGGGCACTTGGTTCGGACTCTCTACCGAGGTCGCCCCTAAGGAAACACCTAGACATTTCCCTACACACTGGGCAGACCACTCCATAAGAGCCCTCTGTTGCCACGCAATGGTAGGATCATGGGCGCTTAACCAGGGAAGCCCCAGCACCACGGGGTACGCAGGAGAGTCAATCAGATAAAACTGAATGATCTCCTCATGACCCCCCTGCGTCGTCATCTTAAGTGGTGCTGTGACTTCTCTGATCAGCCCCGACCCCAACGGCCGGCTGTCTAGGGCGTGGACAGGAAAGGGGGCTTCTACCGGCCGAAGGGGAATTCCTAACCTATAACAAAATGCACAATCAATAAAATTCCCAGCTGCGCCTGAATCTACTAGCGCCTTATGCTGGGAATGAGGTGCCACCTGTGGAAATCTCACAGGAATACTCATGTGACCAACAGAGAGCTCTGGGTAAGTGGGGCGCCTACTCACCTGAAATGACTCCCCAGTGCGTGACCTGTTGTCCCCTCTCCCAGGAGACCCTCCCCAGCACCTGGCCGCGGTGTGTCCTCCACGGCCACAGTTGGTGCAGGGGATGGCCCCCCTCGGGTTCTCTCTCCTCCTCTCTCTAGCGCCAGCACCCCCGAGCTCCATGGGAATCGGCTCGGAGGTGCTGGAGGGTGGAATGGACGACCCCCACTCGGGGACGTCCGCGGGTAGCCAGCAGGGTGTCGAGACGGATGGAGATGTCCACCAACTGGTCGAAGGATAGGTTGGTGTCCCTGCAGGCCAGCTCACGACGAACGTCCTCTCGTAGGCTACACCGGTAATGGTCGATGAGGGCCCTCTCATTCCACCCCCGCATCCGCCGCTAGAGTCCGGAACTCCAGGGCGAACTCCTGTGCGCTCCTCTTCCCCTGTCGGAGGTGGAACAGACGCTCCCCGCCGCCTTTCCCTCAGGTGGGTGATCGAAGACAGCCCTGAAGCGGCGGGAGAACTCCGCGTAGGTGATGGTAGCGGCGTCTATTCCCCCTCCATTCGGCGTTGGCCCACTCCAACGCCTTGCCGGATAGACAGGAGATGAGGGCGGAGACGCTCTCGTATCCCGAGGGCGCTGGGTGTAGGGTAGCCAGGTAAAGTTCCACCTGCAGGAGGAACCCCTGACACCCGGCTGCAGCACCGTCATATGCCCTCGGGAGCGAGAGCCGAATGCCCCTGGGTTCCGGTGCTGAGAGAGGAGGACTGGCCGTTGGTGATGGGAGGGTGTAAGAAGACGTGGGCACCTCCCCAGTAACCAACCGGCGCAGAGTGTTGGACACCTCGTCCATGGCGGACCCAAGTTGCCGGATCATGGTGTCCTGATAGCTGATCCGTTCCTCCAGCGACTTGGGTGTCGCAGCTGCTCCTGCTGACTCCATAGTTGGTTGTGTTGTTCTGTCAGATGAACCGATGTGGATGTGGTGGAGGAGTCAGGCGCAGGACACAGAGGCTTCGTCCAACAGACTTTACTAGTCAAAAGTGCAAAAATACAATACACGGCCTCGAAAACAAACAGAGGCGAGTGAATACGTAAACCATGCGTAAACACTAAACAAACAAACAGAGCGTCAACACGCAGCTCCGAAATACAGGCAGACAACAACACACAATCTAACCAATACAAAACAGGGAATTTATAGGACACGTAATCAGAACACAAACAGACACAGGTGTACAAGACAGACCAAAGCAATCACACCACGAAACATTCAACGGTGGCAGCTAGTACTCCGGGAACGGCGAACGCCGAAGCCTGCCCGAACCAGGAGGAGGAGCAGTCTCGGCCGAAACCGTGACACGATCTATAAATTACGTCTCCGTAATCTAGCATGGGTAGGTTGGTTATCTGAATCAGGGTTAGTTTGGCAGCTGGGGTGAAAGAGGAGCGATTACGATAGAGGAAACCAAGTCTAGATTTAACCTTAGCCTGCAGCTTCGATATTTGCTGAGAGAAGGACAGTATACCGTCTAGCCATAATCCCAAGGATTTGTATGAGGTGACTACCTCAAGCTCTAAACCTTCCAAGGTAGTAATCACACCAGTGGGGAGAAGGGCATTCTTCTTGCCAAACCACCTGTGAGTAGGTGGGTTTATTCTCCAAGTCTTTAACCGTTTTCCAGAACTTCTTGGGGTAAGACCCACAGAGAGAGAACTCCTTCTTAAAGTAACTAACTTTGGCCTTCCGGATAGCCTGAGTGCACTTATTTCTCATTTGCCTGAACGAAAGCCAGTCAGCCTGAGCATGCGTGTGCCGAGCCTTTCACCAAATTGAATTCTTGAGGTGAAGTAACTCTGCCAGATCACGGTCAAACCAGGGGCTGAACCTGTTTTAAATTCTCATTTTCTTTATGGGGACGTGTTTGTTAACAATACCACTAATATATCAAAAAAGAAGGTCCAAGCGTCTTCGACAGAGAGGATCAAGCTGATTCTATACCAATTTACAGAGGCCAGGTCATGAAGTAAGGCTTGCTCATAATTTTTTGTCTATGACAAATCAGGACAGGTCATTTCACTGAGCAGCCATCATGAACACAGGCTGTAAAACAGTGATCACTAAGGTCGTTACATTAATCACCATCAGGATTATTTGTGAGTTTAACATCAAGGAGAGTAGCCTTTTCTGGGTGTTTGGAGTCATACCTTGTGGGATTGGTAATCATCTGAGAAAGATTTAGGGAGTCCCATTGCTTAACTACATTTTAGTCATTTAGCAGACGCTCTTATCCAGAGCGATTTACAGGAGCAATTATGGTTAAGTGCCTTGCTCAAGGGCACATCGACAGAGTTTTTCACTTAGTCAGCTCGGGGATTAGAACCAGCGACCTTTCGGTTACTGGCACAACGGCTCTTAACCACTAAGCTACCTGCCGCCACATAGGAGATTCGATTGACTACTAGAATTTATGCCACCTCAATCTCATTCACCCTTAAAGGCATTACAATGCTCAATCTGCCGTCTGCGTTGGCCGCGCAGCATTTACGGTGACACGGCTTCGGCAGAAGTCAGGGCATTCATAGTTCTTGCGCTTCGCGGAGCAGTGCAGAGATGTTGAGCACAGCTGTTGTGAAGGAAGTTGTCAAGGAAGTGAGCTATACGGAGCCCTCCGCGTTGTTACAACATTTGGGAGGCGCACAGCGATGCGGGACAGAGCTAAATTTGGCCTCTGCATGCCTCCAGAGGCTCCGCAATTGCGTCACACCCTCCATAAGGAGCAGTGGTGGTCAGTGCCGGGTTTTTTAATGACCATGGCCTTTTTTCTATTACAGCATATTGGATGACTCACATTCATATTCCATTCACCCAGTTCAATGTAACAGCGATCGGTTTAGGCTACTACATGATACTCTAATTTTCCCTATACCCATCATGAGGTTGCTACAACCCAGCTTATGAATGAAAGTTTACAATGTAGGTGCACACAGGTCAAGAGACAATTCAATAACGCCTTGCACACTCTTGCCTGCATCTCGCTGATATAGGGTGTAATCATTAGTCCAACAGTTGCAAACAAGAGTTTCTATTGGACAAATTCAAGTATGTTTTTCCCCGTTTTGTCCATTTGCTTCCTTTTAAGTAATATTTTTCAACAGAATCGGCGGAATGAATACACCCCTGATCACGTGTAAAATAGTTCACTCTCATAACAGCCACGTTGCATTCCTTCTCTTCCCTTTGCTTGTGGACTTTAATGCTCAACACATCAGCTGTATGTGACCAGGCGAAAAAACCTTTCCAAGCCAAACCGCTACACACAGCCTACATCGTTGTCACCATATTAGCTAAAGTAACGTCATGGTCAGCATAGCTAATATAACTAACACGTTAGTAAACCCGCTACAATCATGCAGTAACTTTATTGTACAGTCAGTAAGCAGTTACACCGGCGGGCCCGGTGGCAATAAATTGTGTTTTAATCAGTTATTTGGTGACATGTGATTATATTTAATATAGTTTTATCTAAAAAGGATAACTTTTTTAATGTTTTACAATTTTTATTTTTATGATATTCACTCAGGAGGATGGTCCTCCCCTTCCTCCTCTGAGGAGCCTCCACTGATACGGAGCCTCCGACCACATTTTCGGATCTGTCACGTCTCCTCCCGTTGCTCCCCTCCGGCGCTCTGATTCGCCGGTCTACTGAGCCACCGGTCAGAGCGCACCACCTCGGCAACACCGGAATGAAAACCCAACGCACCCTAATCACTTCCAGCGCACCTGCACCTCATCATCTCATCACCACCCCTATATAGCCCTGGACTGTTCAGTGTTGTGTTGTGTGTGATTGTTCGTGTCTTGTCGTGTACGCTCTTTGTTGTTCTCTTGCTCAGTGTTAAGTAAACCTTTACATTGTTGATTCCTGCGTCTGCGTCCTGCCTCTTTTTATCCTCAGTACTCATCACAGGATCAAGCATAAATTGGCTTTTACAGGGCACTCCAGGAACTCGTGATCATGATCCCCACCACAATTGCAACACTGTCGTCCTTCCACACACCGTTCTTCAGTATACTCCATCCATCTGCACACACTTGAAACATGGCCAAATCCTTTACAATTTTTACACTGCAGTGGTTTGGGGACGAAAGCTCTCACTGTAGTATCATCTCAAATAAGGAGGCACGACAACAAAGTTCTAGCTTCAGCATGTTTACTAGCCTAGTCTGTGCATGTCATACATAGGTACGGATACCCACAAGGGACATCCTACTACATCTTCCACTCTCCAATGAACAAGAATTCAACATGCATAACCACTGAAGCATAACTGAAATGCAATTTGGAAACCAGTATTATTCTCTTTAATGCTACTTCACATCCTGAAACAGTATGAAAGCATTAAATTACACAGTCTGAACTCCTATGCACTAACAGTCTCTTTTTGCTGGGTATGGTCCCCAACAGTATGTATTCTATTCACGTAACATAGTCTTTCAGCCACTCTGTGGCTTCACATCCCTTTTTGGGCGAGAGAATGCTCTCTCCTTCCCCCGCTTTTTGTGCATTGTCTGTGGCCTCCTCAGCCTGTGTGGCTGGTAGATCTGGAAGAGCTCTGAGGTGTGTTTTGTTCCTCCGTACCTCCTCTGAGCCTGTGTCCACCACATAGGAACGTGGGGCATCCGTTCCTATTGCTGGTGTCTTTGAGTTTGTACACACGTGTAGCTCAGTAGGTAGAGCATGGCGCTTGCAAAGCCAGGGCTGTGGGTTCGATTCCCACGGGGAGCCAGTATGAAACATTTATGCACTCACTAACTGTAAGTCGCTCTGGATAAGAGCGTCTGCTAAATGACGTAAATGTAATCCACACACGTTGACCTTCTGTCAGCTCTGGCCTCTCCGTAGCATGGTGTCTCCGACTAAAGTCTTCAGTTTGTGTTTGTTTCAGCCGCCTGTCTCTCACAGCAAACGCCTTCCTGTTAGGACATTGGGGTTTAAACTGAGCCGGCGAGACAGGCAATGGGGAGCGCAGCCTCCTGCCCATCAGGAGCTCGGCAGGCGATGGCCCATGATGCAGTGGTGTAACTCTGTAAGCTAACAGAGCCCTGTAAGGATCCTTGTTATTTTTCAGCAGTCCCTTGACTGTGTTCATAGCTCTCTCTGCCTCACCGTTGCTCTGTGGTCACATGTGTGAAGTCATATTCTGCGGCAAAAGCAGAAAAGGAGCTTGCGGAGAACTGGGGAGCGTTATCTGTAACCAGGAACTGAAGAGCGTTATCTGTAACCAGGAACTGAGGAGCGTTATCTGTAACCAGGAACTGGTGAGCGTTATCTGTAACCAGGAACTGGGAAGCGTTATCTGTAACCAGGAACTGGGGAGCGTTATCTGTAACCAGGAACTGGGGAGCGTTATCTGTAACCAGGAACTGGGGAGCGTTATCTGTAACCAGGAAATGGGGAGCTTTATCTGTAACCAGGAACTGGGTAGCGTTATCTGTAATCAGGAACCGGGGAGCGTTATCTGTAACCAGGACCTCAGCGACCCCTTGCCTGGAAAAATGTTACTTTAATCCATTGATAACACCAGCTGATGTGCTTATGGGTGTCTTTGCTATTTCAATGTATCTTGAATAGTAATCTACCACTAGCAGATAAGTGTCATTTTTCCAATAGAACATATCTGCCCCTACCTTTTGCGATGGCCGTTTTGGCAGCTCCGTTGCCATCATTGATTCAGGATGACAAGGTTGACATTTTGCACACACCTCACACTGGGCCACCAGCTTGGCAATCTGAGTACTCAGACCAAGCCACCACACCAACTGTTGAGCCCGCAGTACGCATTTGGTTATCCCAATGTGTCCCTCATGCACTCTGTCTAGCATTTCCGGTTGTAGAGTTTCTGGGATAACTATCCGTTTTCCTATCATGAGAAGGTCTCGATTACAGTGGAAGTCACTTTGGTGCACCCAATAGGACTTCAGCAGCTGAGGCAGTTCCTCCTGCCTGGGCCATCCCTTTTTGCACTGCTGTAGTATCTGTCGGCAGATGGGGTCTCGCTGTTGCTCCTCTGCAATCTGCTGCAGTTTGGTCTGAGATACAGGTAGGCTGTCTCTTACTGAAGTAATGGATACCTGTACCTCACCCTCTAGACATTGCTCCTCCTCTGTTAATGGACGTTTAATTGGGGCCCTGGAGAGTGCGTCTGCTGTGATAAGTGCCTTCCCTGGCACATACACCATCTTGTAGGTGAACCTCAGCAATCTGAGGCAGAAGTGCAGAACTCTGGGAGACAAGTCGTCCAGTGCTTTTGTCCCTAACAGACCTAACAGTGGTTTGTGGCCAGTCTCTGCTGTAAACTGCAGGCCAATAAGGTATTGGCTGAGCCTTTCACATGCCCATGTGATAGCCAATGCCTCATTCTCCACTTGTGCATACCTTTGCTTTGTGTTGGACAAGCTTTGTGAGATGTATGCTATTGGACGCCACTCCATGTTGTCCTGCATCTGTGTGAGGACCGCACCAAACCCAAAGGATGATGCATCTGTTGATACCTTTGTCTTAGAGTGGGGATGGTACTGGGCCAGCACTCTCTGTGAGGTCTCCTTTGATTTTGTCAAATACCACCTGTTGCATGTGACCCCATGACCAGTCATTCTCTTTGGCTAGTAAGTCTCTCATGGGTACGGTTGTATCTGAAAACTGTGGGAGGAACATATATGTGGCCATGCCTAAGAAGGTCCTGACTTCAGCCACGTTCTGGGGGATGGGCATATCTGTGATGGCGCTGATCTTCTCTGGGTCCGGCTCTATTCCAGCTGCACTGATTTTGTGTCCCAAGAACAAGACCTCTGACTGTGCAAAGGTGCATTTTTCATTGAGTGTTAGGCCAGTCTCATGGAGTCTGGTCAGAACTGCTGTGAGCCTTTCATCATGTTCTGCTCTGTCCCGTCCGCACACGAGTACGTCGTCCGCGTGGACTATGACGCCACTCAGCCCATCCAACAGCTCGGACATGCGTCTTTGGAAATGCTCAGGACCGGAAGCGATTCCAAATGGCAAAACGTTAAAACAGTACCGGCCAAACTGTGTTATAAACGTTGTGAGCGCCCTACTCTCTGGTGGCAGGGGTATCTGCCAAAAGCCTGAGCGGGGATCCAGCTTTGTGAAGACTTGTGAGCCATCCAACTGAGCCAGCGACTGCTCCACTAATGGTAAGATGTGTCTCTCTCTGCAGAGTGCCTCATTCAAGTTAGTCAAATACCTAGGTGTCTGGTTAGACTGTAAACTCTCCTTCCAGAGTCACATTAAGCATCTCCAATCAAAAGTTAGATCTAGAATCAGCTTCCTATTTCGCAACAAAGCCTCCTTCACTCATGCTGCCAAACATGCCCTCGTAAAACTGACTATCCTACCGATCCTTGACTTCGGCGATGTCATTTACAAAATAGCCTCCAACACTCTACTCAGCAAATTGGATGTAGTCTATCACAGTGCCATCCGTTTTGTCTCCAAAGCCCCATACACTACCCACCACTGTGACCTGTACGCTCTCGTTGGCTGGCCCTCACTACATATTCGTCGCCAAACCCACTGGCTACAGGTCATCTATAAATCACTGCTAGGCAAATCCCCATCTTATCTTAGCTCACTGGTCACCATAGCAACACCCACCTGTAGTCTGCGCTCCAGCAGGTATATCTCACTGGTCATCCCCAAAGCCAACACCTCCTATGGCCGCCATTCCTTCCAGTTCTCTGCTGCAAATGACTGGAACGAACTGCAAAAATCTCTGAAGCTGGAGACTCTTATCTCCCTCACTAACTTTAGGAGTCAGTTGTCAGAGCAGCTTACCGATCACTGCACATGTACACAGCCCATCTGTAATTAGCCCATCCAACTACCTCATCCCCATATTGTTATTTATTTAGCTAATTTGCACCCCAGTATCTCTATTTGCACATCATCTTTTGCATATCTATCATTCCAGTGTTAATACGAAATTGTAACTATTTTGCACTATGGCCTATTTATTGCCTTACCTCCATAATTTACTACATTCGCACACACCGTATATATATTTTCTGTTGTATTTTTGACTTTATGTTTTGTTTACCCCATATGTAACTCTGTGTTGTTTTTTTTATCGCACTGCTTTGCTTTATCTTGGCCAGGTCGCAGTTGTAAATGAGAACTTTGTTCTCAACTGGCTTACCTGGTTAAATAAAGGTGAAAAAATATATGTATATATCCACACAGATCCTTATGTCCCAATTGGCTTTTGGGACCACCACCATCCCTGCACACCAGTCAGTGGGACTCTCTATTTTAGACACAGCCCCAATTTCTTCCATCCTCCCCAACTCTTCCTTTACTTTGGCCAATAAAGGGATAGGCACATGGTGGGGGGTGGTAATGGCATAGGGGACCGCATCCTCTTTCAGGCAGATTTTGTAGTCACCTTCTAGCCTTCCTAGGCCAGAAAACACTTTTGGGAATGTCTTTTTGAAAACCTCCCCTGGGCCCTCCAGTTCGCTCACTCTCTCAATGAGTTGCAATGCTTCAATTGCTGGCAGCCCCAGCAACGGTCTGTCCAGAGTGTCAATGATGAAGACAGGCTAGATGGCACTTTTGTCTTTACTCTCCAGTTTACTCACCAACTGCCCTACCACTGGTAATACCTTATTACTGGGCCCGTACAGTTTTTTGTTTGTACGGAGCAAAGGACCATCTCTGCACACAACGGCCACCCTACTACACTTATAGCATATCTTACGTAACCAAGCTTCACATGCGTAGGTAGGTGCTCTTTATCAAAAAACAACAGGACCGACAGACTTTCTTATTTTTCTCCATTCACCCAGCGGGTCAGACGCTGGGCACTAAACAGACCAGGAATTCTCTTCAGGTATTCAACCTGAACATCCATTGTTACCCCTGAGATGACTCTTTTGACGGGTGCTCTGCTCCGAAGTTCAAAGTACGATACTTCAGATTCTTTTGAGGCCCACTGCAATCTTCCTCTGTACTTCAGAAATACATTTAATCAAAATCTGACCATTAGCATTGCCTCTAACATGCCACGCCCACTGCCATTGAGGTTGCTTGTAACAGTACAGGTAGTGATCTACACAATGTGGAAAGTTGTCTTTGGCTTCACACACATAAAAACAGACATTACATTTCGGGAGCTATAGTTAAAAATCGTTTTGTTTATTTTGATAGGCGAGAGAGAATTACTGGGAGCTCTGCTAGTCTCTCTAGACAGACGGGTTGCCTCCGAAAATGTACCACTGTTCCAGCCATAGGTCTGGGATTTCAGAGACTAAGCTCCGCTAGGCCTACATATATCAGATTTTAATTGAAGTTTTCAATTATTTTAATAAATAACAAAAGGTAGCCAACCTTATGAAGTCTATGTTTTGGACGATAGATGAAACATAGCTTAATATGAAATGTTGGGGATGCTTTTAGTGAGAAAGAGGAAAGAGTAGGCTTACAGGATAGAGTCAGGTAGCCTAAGCTGTCAATTCAACTTGACATTTAATGATCACAGCCTCAATGATTAGGCCTGATAAATAATTATATTATATTCCACATTATGCTGACACAATTCTTTGATAAATAACACAGCCATAGGTTTAATTGGAGTTTGTTTATTTGACAGTAGGAATTGGTCAGATGTTCCTCAACATTGGAGGCAGATCAGTAAAAAATTGACATGTACTGTTCAGTTCTTGTCAAGCCCATCATCATCACCAGTAATTCTCTGCTATGCCCTCCATCCACCGGGGTAAGGGTGGCCGGGGCCGCATGAAGTCAAGCCGCAGAGAGAACACGGGCTCCCCGCGCTTCGTGAAGTCTGTCACCGTCCAACTGGCCTCCACGTCTTCATCCGTCCTAGGCTTGACCCGGGACAGGACCCGCATGTAGCGCCTCCCTTTGAACTCCACCGACAGCAGCTCATTACTGTCACTATTGTCTTTGCTGGTCGGTGTGGAGCTCGGCAGGTTTGAGGATGACCCTGACCCATAATGCGGGGACCTGATGGCTGACGCCCAATGCGCACTCCAAGGGGACGGAACGGAGTCCAGAGATGCTGCAGATGGACATGTGTAGAAATTCTCTGAACCGCTGCACAGAGACTGCTCGTCACTGCCTCTCAAATCTGGAGAGTCCATTAATGGAGAATCTTCAGGTTGTCCTGCTGAATACAAGCAGTCGCCCTCCGATGAGACAGAATTTGAGACAATCCCCACGTGCGCATCATCTCGTGCTGAGCCCAGTACCTCTCCACCGTCCTCTCCCAAATAAAAGCAGCTCATTGGAGGAGCGAGGGACACCCCGCTGTCTTCGTCTGGTTTGTCGGCAGGCACTGATGGCAGGTTGTACACCAGTAAATGGCCATAGTGAAACAGGCCTACATGTTTGAGTGTTGTGTTGAGTCGCGTGTGAAGGCCCGGAATGCTGAAGGAAAGCGACTGCAAGTTGTCTGGTGTTAGCGGGACCCGCAGGCGGTTCGTCACACGCACGTCCACTCCCTTGCCCCAGGCGAAGCTGATATCTTTTCCTGGCAGGGAAGAGAAGAGGTTGATGTTACTGTATGTGATAAAAACTTAGTTCCAAGTTAGTTCCATAGCTCAGCATGCAACAAGATCTGCATCATTGTCACGATCGTTTACGAACGAGAAGGACCAAGGTGCAGCGTGATATGCATTCATATTTATTTACGGCTAAACACACGACAAAACAACAAACGAAACGTGAAGTCCAAGGTAGCTTACAAACAACATACCTTTACGGAACAAGATCCCACAACCCACTAGTGCCAACCGGCTACCTAAGTATGGTCCCCAATCAGAGACAACGAGCTACAGCTGCCTCTGATTGGGAACCACCCTGGCCAACATAGATCTAAACGATCTAGAAACTAAACATAGAAAACACAACATAGCAACACACAACACGGAAAATACACACCCTGACTCAACAAATACAAGTCCTCAGAGTCAGGGCGTGACAATTATACCTGCAGAATCATCCTTTGAGTCAAGCATTGTTGTGTAGCTCAAGGTCATCAAATATCTATCCGGGCAGGGCGTTAAATAATCCATTTTACAGCAAATTTGGCTAAAGACCCTGCCCCACCACCTTTACCCGCTTTGGAAACGTCCTGCACGCAAATACCCAATCAAAATGAAATTAGTGTATGGGGATGGGGACTTTGATCAGCGGTCAGGTGTCCCAAGAGGACAAGTGGTATGTTTCCAAAGTTCCAAAAAAGAATTCTGTCCATGGTAGCCAAATATGACATCATAAAGACAATTAACTCAATCTTCCATTTAAAGCGGCAATCAGCGGTAGAAACAAAAACAAAGCCGTTGCCCCGCCCCTGGTTTGGTAAAAAGCTGAGGGATGGGGCTGGAGAAATGGAACCACTCTCAAATTCATAGACAGAGCTACAGATCCAAGGACTGATCATCCATGATATCAAAATTATAGTTTTAACCACGTTTTGAGGCTATGTAGCCTAGTGTTTGTTTACATTTTCTTTGTTTACAAACATTGGCGTAAAACAAGCTTATATTTTGGGTTCTGAAGGGGAACAACAGTTGAACAAAGCTCATTAGGCATTTGTAAGTTATATTCTTCAAGAATCAATGGCTACATATCATTAATTTATAAGTCAAAAAAATTAATGTAGCAACTGCTGATTGACACTATAAAGGTCCAATGCAGCTATTTTTATCTCAATATCAAATCATTTCTGGGTAACAATTAAGTACCTTACTGTGATTGTTTTCAATTAAAATGGTCAAAAAGAAACAAAAATAGCTTCTTAGCAAAGAGCAATTTCTCAAGCAAGAATTTTGCTAGGACTGTCTGGTAGTGGTCTGAGTGGGGAAAACTAAAAACTAGCTGAGGTTTGTAACTCTCTTTCTTATTGGTCTATTAACTAATTAGCTAATGTCACCCAGCAGGCTGAAATTTCAGGCTGTTTTTCCTAACAGCTCTTACACTAAAACGGCATTATCATAATTTTCACAATTTCACAATTTTATTCCAACGTCATAGTGTGGAAATATACTGTATATAACACATAGGAAAATCACGTTTTTGAGTGCACTGGGCCTTTAAAAACTGACAGACCCTAGGGTTAGGCTATTCACATGTAAATTAAGTAAGTGTGAATGAATGCCAACATACAGTAGTGCAAAATAACTTACCTACAGCAGAGCCAAGGCTATGGCCTTCAGTACAATGGGCCATCATCAACTAGCAAACATTATCTTGTGTTTGTATATGGCTTACACTTCTGTATATAAAACACACAATATCCATTGATCAACATCCTATTGATAGACCTATTGATCAACATCCCTTTGTATTCTGTGGTATTATGGTGGTTCCCCTAGAGTTCCAACACGATGAGAGCCATACGGAAGATAAAGAAAGGCGAAGGAAGAACAACAAGTGTTGTTGAGAGACTTTCTTCTTGGTGTGAAGTTATAAACCCACATTGTTTGTGTGTTTCAGAGGATATTTGCATGGTGTAGTTTTAGTCAGACTCTGAGGAGAAGAAAAGCCCCATACCTGTCCTGGCCCCTCCTGGCCCCTCCCGAGTGGCGCAGTGGTCTAAGGCACTGCATCGCAGTGCTAGCTGTGCCACTAGCGATCCTGGTTCGAATCCAGGCTCTGTCGTAGCCGGCCGCGACCGGCACGCAATTGGCCCAGGGTAGGGGAGGGAATGGCCGGCAGGGATGTAGCTCAGTTGGTAGAGCATGGCGTTTGCAACGCCAGGGTTGTGGGTTTGTTTCCCACGGGGGGTATAAAAAAATAATGTATGCACTCACTAACTGTAAGTCGCTCTGGATAAGAGTGTCTGCTAAATGACTAAAATGTAAATGTCTAGCACATTTATCTTTTCCACAAGTCCAATGGACCATCACAGGAATATGCTCTCGCTCTCTCTCTCTGTTGCCCTTTTCTTGTGGCAACAGGTCACAAATCTTGCAGCTGTGATGGCACACTGTGGTTTTTCACCCAGTAGATAAGGGAGTTTATCAAAATTGGGTTTGTTTTCGAATTCTTTGTGGATCGCTGTAATCTGATGGAAATATGTGTCTCTAATATGGTCATACATTTGGCAGGAGGTTAGGAAGTGCAGCTCAGTTTCCACCTCATTTTGTGGGCAGTGTGCACATAGCCTGTCTTCTCTTGAGAGCCAGGTCTGCCTACAGCGGCCTTTCTCAATAGCAAGGCTATGCTCACTGAGTCTGTACATAGTCAAAGCTTTCCTTAAATTTGGGTCAGTCACAGTGGTCAGGTATTCTGCCACTGTGTACTCTCTGTTTAGGGCCAAATAGCATTCTCTCTCTCTCTCTCTCTCTCTCTCTCTCTCTCTCTCTCTCTCTCTCTCTCTCTCTCTCTCTCTCTCTCTCTCTCTCTCTCTCTCTCTCTCTCTCTCTCTCTCTCTCTCTCTGACAAATGACAAATGCAAAGGATGAGGAGGGGAGGGTTAGAAAACAGACAAACACTGTAGCTACATCACAGAGTCCTCATCAGCTATCCACCTTCATCTATCTGATCAGGTTAGTTTACTCTCAGCTTCATTTGTCTACCACTCATTGTATACTAAATCGCAAGTCTTCACTTTTCAATTACAAGATGAGATAAAATAGTACTTTATTAATCCCCAAAGGGGGGAATTTGTATGTATCAACAATTTGTTTCTAAGAATTTTCTTGTACAGCAGGAAATGCAAACCTGTAGTGTATTCAAGGTTTTCAGACTTGATTTGCCCTAACGGAAAATGTATCAACCCCAATATATTTTTTCTCCATGAATTATAATCCACAGAATAATTCCCATTTCCTGTTGCTGCAGGATTATTTTCCTGCTGTAGCAAACTGGCTCACATTAAGATCCTACACCTTATATTAAAGTACTATCTTATAATGTAATTATGATGTATAGGGTTTATTACTTTGGGATCATGTAGTAAAGTAAAGAACCTTGGAATTATATTGTTCAATGGCTTGAAGGTTGCCCTATAAATAGATTTTTGTGAACAATTAAGATGTACTGTAAATACATTGTTTTACATTTTGAAATATAATCTCAGGTGTGAATGTCAGGATTGATAAACCTTATTTGTTAAATCTCAATGTACTGTATGTAGAGTGGGATGGAGTGTTTGAGACTTATGTCAAAATGATTGATTAACCTAAACATAAGAGATTGATGACTTCTTGAGTGTTAATTGATTGTAAATAATAGTTATGATATCCCATTACCACAGGTGTTTCCCCCATTCACTTTGAAAGGTTGGTGGTACTTTTCCTGATAAATATTCATTATTATGTAAATAAGGATTTGCTTTTGTCTACTGCAGAGTCTTCTGATACGTTTCCTCAGAAGAGACACCATGGCCAACAATAGCACCTTCTCCAATGGGGGTAGCCCTACACCACCACCCTGCAACATAAGCAACTCTTCTTTTTGTGGGGACCAAAACTCCAATGGCACCAATAGTTTTGCCACGTCATCATTTGCTGAATTTTTATGGTTATTCTACGGCATAGATAGCAACATAGACGAGGTGATGCAACAGTGCCACATACTTGGCGATTCTATTGTGTGGTTGAGCATAAAGATCTTCACCCTGCTGACAGGTCTCCCAGCCAACGTGGGCCTGCTGTGGCTGTTGATGAGCAGCAAGAAATCCCTATCAGCCTCCAAGGTCCTGGGCCTCAACCTGTCCATCCTGGACATCCTCTACTGCCTCTGCCTGCCCATGGACATCTACACTGCCATGCACTACGACGCGTCCCAACAGATACTCACGGCGGCCAAAGCCCTCTCCGCCCTCAACATCTTCGGCTGTCCTCTCCTGCTGGCCTGCCTGTGTGTGGAGCGCTACCTGGCGGCAGCCCACCCCATGGCCTACTTACGGCTGGGGAAATGGGAGTACCGCGCCAGGGTGTGTGCCCTGGCCTGGCTCCTCACCCTGGTGGTGATGCTGCTGGCCTACTTCCAGGGGGTGTTCTCCATGGCTCTGTATTTGGCCCTCACCACTTCAGTCCTGTTCCTGATCATGCTGCTGTGTCTGCTGGGCATTGTGTGGGTGCTGTGCCAGAGCGGGCCTGGGGAGGGCTCCGGGTCGGTGTCTGGGGGCAGCATGAACCTGAAGAGGAGAGCTCTGAAGAACATCTTGGCCGTGCTGGTGCCCTCGGTGGTGGCCTACACTCCTCTGGTGGCCCTGGTGCCCTTCATGTCCATGTGGCACCCGGAGGAGGAGGACCAGGAGGCTAACCGCATACACTGCCGCATCCTCCAGCTGCTCCTGGCCTTCCCCAACTTCGGCCTGTTCATCGGACCCCTGTTCTACCTGGCCCGTTTCAGGCAGTTGCTCCCCTGCTGCAGGAAGGGGGATAATAAAGCGCTAGCAGACTCCAAGACACAGACAGAATAGACAATCTTTCAGGTGTCTTTAGATACACAGTAAATAGTTCAATATTCCTGTGCTCCAGTATGAAATGTATATTTATGACAGTTACCAAGGTAAAGATGTTTTAATCGCATTTATATTTTTTGAGCCTGGGCACCAGTCTGTTTGTGCCATCACGCTACTCCTTGCCACGCCTTGTTATGAAAAACATGACGAGGAGTTGACATGATAGCACAAGCAGATCTGGGACCAGGCTAATATATTTGTAAGTTTAATGATATGAAGTTTGATATCGTATGGAATGTTTTATTTAGAGCTGTCATTCAATTAAGTAAAAAGAGATGATGAAAACAGATGTTGTGGTTTTGTTGCCTCACGACCTCCCTCTCCGCTTCCTCTAGGAGCTCACCCCGAGTCAACGGAGGTAAAAGACCATGAAAAGGTTTGCATAATATTTTCTTGTGACGCACCAAGGAGGACTCATCCTCATCTTTTTCCATTCAGTGTGAAACTGAACCATGCAAATATCTTAGGAAAGATAAACATTTGGGTCTGCCGTTTCACTCTCAACTCACAGAAACTGAGACCAATTTGCCTGCTGTATAACTAGCAGTGTGTTTTTTTTCTCTGTATAGTACCTTCATAGAGTTAATAGATAGAAAAACCACATGTACAATTCTACAGAGGTTACTTTATGTCATAAAGTAATATAAGCCAATCTGTATGAATCATCATGCCCATAGGAAATAAATTGCTTATTGTAGGAACAAGTTGTCGGTTCATCAAATCTTGACAGTGTTTGTCAGTGTTACTACATGACCTGATGCACTGTGATGATTACAAAGCCAAGACAAATTCAATTTAATATTTTAAAATGAGAAAATATAGAGTTTTTGTTTAGCACACATATTGTGGCTATGGGTTGGTAGTACAGCCACACACATAGCCACTTTAGGGTTGGGCATCGCCTGTGTTCTCTGGCGCCTCAGACTTGACCCTGGGAGAAAACGTTTCTATAATCCCCACACAACCGTCTTCGTGGACCACCTCCTCAAGCTTTGGTCTGTCCAGCAGTCTCTCCTTTAAGTCTATGCCTTGGGCGTGACTATATGATGACCATGTACTAGCAGTACTAGCGAAGGGCTCCACCAATGTGTTGTAGACGGCGTTGTAGTGGCATGCCTTTTGCACACTTCAGACAGCAGTAGAGGTCTATATCTCCTTTGAGATACAGGGGTAGACACTTTACACTGCTTTAATGGAATTATATATACTCAAATCAAATCAAATCACATTTTATTTGCCACATGCGCCGAATACAACAGGTGTAGATATTACCGTGAAATGCTTACTTACAGCCCTTAACCAACAATGCATTTATTTGTTAATAAAAAAGTAAAATAAAACAACAACAACAAAAAAGTGTTGAGAAAAAAAGAGCAGAAGTAAAATAATATAACAGTAGGGAGGCTATATACAGGGGGGTACCGGTGCAGAGTCAATGTGCGGGGGCACCAGCTAGTTGAGGTAGTTGAGGTAATATGTACATGTGGGTAGAGTTAAAGTGACCCTGCATAAATAATTAACAGAGTAGCAGCAGCGTAAAAAGATGGGGTGGGGGTGGGGGGGGCAGTGCAACTAGTCCGGGTAGCCATGATTAGCTGTTCAGGAGTCTTATGGCTTGGGGGTAGAAGCTGTTGAGAAGCCTTTTGGACCTAGACTTGGTGTGCCCTGCTGTAGCAGAGAGAACAGTCTATGACTAGGGTGGCTGGAGTCTTTGACAATTTTGAGGGCCTTCCTCTGACACCACCTGGTATAGAAGTCCTGGATGGCAGGAAGCTTGGCCCCAGTGATGTACTGGGCCGTACGCAATACCCTCTGTAGTGCCTTGCGGTCGGAGGCCGAGCAGTTGCCATACCAGGCGGTGATGCAACCAGTCAGGATGCTCTCGATGGTGCAGCTGTATAACTTTTTGAGGATCTGAGGACCCATGCCAAATCTTTTCAGTCTCCTGAGGGGGAATAGGCTTTGTCGTGCCCTCTTCACGACTGTCTTGGTGTGTTTGGACCATGATAGTTCGTTGGTGATGTGGACACCAAGGAACTTGAAGCTCTCAACCTGTTCCACTACAGCCCCGTTGATGAGAATGGGGGCGTGCTCAGTCCTCTTTTTTTTCCTGTAGTCCACAATCATCTCCTTTGTCTTGGTCACGTTGAGGGAGAGGTTGTTATCCTGGCACCACACGGCCAGGTCTCTGACCTCCTCCCTATAGGCTGTCTCATCGTTGTCTGTGATCAGGCCTACCACTGTTGTGTCATCGGCAAACTTAATGATGGTGTTGGAGTCGTGCCTGGCCATGCAGTCATGGATGAACAGGGAGTACAGGAGGGGACTGAGCACGCACGCCTGAGGGGCCCCCGTGTTGAGGATCAGCGTGGCAGATGTGTTGTTACCTACCCTTACCACCTGGGGGCGGCCCGTCAGGAAGTCCAGGATCCAGTTGCAGAGGGAGGTGTTTAGTCCCAGGATCCTTAGCTTAGTGATGAGCTTTGAGGGCACTATGGTGTTGAACGCTGAGCTGTAGTCAATGAATAGCATTCTCACGTAGGTGTTCCTCTTGTCCAGGTGGGAAAGGGTAGTGTGGAGTGCAATAGTGATAGCATCATCTGTGGATCTGTTGGGGCGGTATGCAAATTGGAGTGGGTTTAGGGTTTCTGGGATAATGGTGTTGATGTAAGCCATGACCAACCTTTCAAAGCATTTCATGGCTACAGACGTCAGTGCTACGGGTCGGTAGTCATTTAGGCAGGTTATCATAGTGTCCTTGGGCACGGGGACTATGGTGGTCTGCTTGAAACATTTTGGTATTACAGACTCAGTCAGGGACATGTTGAAAATGTCAGTGAAGACACTTGCCAGTTGGTCAGCACATGCTCGGAGTACACGTCCTGGTAATCCGTCTGGCCCTGCGGCCTTGTGAATGTTGACCTGCTTAAAAGTCTTACTCACATCGGCTACGGAGAGCGTGATCACATAGTCATCCGGAACAACTGGTGCTCTCATGCATGCTTCAGTGTTGCTTGCCTCGAAGCGAGCATATAAGTGGTTTAGCTCGTCTGGTAGGCTTGTGTCACTGGGCAGTTCGCGGCTGTGCTTCCCTTTGTAGTCTGTAATAGTTTTCAAGCCCTGCCACATCCGACGAGCGTCAGAGCCGGTGTAGTACGATTCAATCTTAGTCCTGTATTGACTCTTTGCCTGTTTGATGGTTTGTCGGAGGGCATAGCGGGATTTCTTATAAGCGTCCGGGTTTGAGTCCCGCTCCTTGAAAGCAGCAGCTCTACCCTTTAGCTCAGTGCGGATGTTGCCTGTAATCCATGGCTTCTGGTTGGGGTATGTACGTACGGTCACTGTGGGGACGACGTCTTCAATGCACTTATTGATGAAGCCAGTGACTGATGTGGTGTACTCCTCAATGCTATCTGAAGAATCCCGGAACATGTTCCAGTCTGTGCTAGCAAAACAGTCCTGTAGCTTAGCATCTGTGTCATCTGACCACTTTTTTATTAACCGAGTCACTGGTGCTTCCTGCTTTAGTTTTTGCTTATAAGCAGGAATCAGGAGGATAGAGTTATGGTCAGATTTGACAAATGGAGGGCGAGGGAGAGCTTTGTATGCGTCTCTGTGTGTGGAGTAAAGGTGGTCTAGAGTTTTTTTCCCCTCTGGTTGCACATTTAACATGCTGGTAGAAATTAGGTCGAACGGATTGAAGTTTCCCTGTATTAAAGTCCCCGGCGACTAGGAGCGCTGCCTCTGGATGAGCGTTTTCCTGTTTAGTTATGGCCTTATACAGCTCATTAAGTGCCATCTTAATGCCAGCATTGGTTTGTGGTGGTTAATAGACAGCTATGAAAAATATAGATGAAAACTCTCTTGGTAAATAGTGTGGTCTACAGCTTATCATAAGATACTCAACCTCAGGCGAGCAAAACCTCGAGACATCCTTAGTATTTGATTTTGTGCACCAGCTGTTGTTTACAAATATACACAGACCGCCACCCCTTGTCTTACCAGAGTCAGCCGTTCTATCCTGCCGATGTAGCGTATAGCCCGCTAGCTGTATGTTGTCCATGTCGTCGTTCAGCCACGACTCGGTGAAACATAAGATATTACAGTTTTTAATGTCCCGTTGGTAGGATAACCGTAATCTTAGGTCATATAATTTATTTTCAAATGATTGAAGATTGGCTAATAGGCTAATAGGCTAATCGTTTTTTTCCCTCTTTCCTTCTTCAGCTTCTGTACAAGAAGAAAAGTGAACAGAATGTGAACAGATGGAATATAGCAGAGTACTATTTAAGTTGTCAGAACAGAGGAAGAGAAACTGCAATCCCTCTTGGACAGATTTATTACACATTTGCATCAAGTACAAAGTTGGTACCAGGCTAGTGTAACCGGTGTGAAATGGCTAGCTAGTTAGCGGTGCGCGCTAGTAGCATTTCAATCGGTGACGTCACCCTCTCTGAGACCTTGAAGTAGTTGTTTTCCTTGCTCTGCAAGGGCCGCGGCTTTTGTGGAGCGACGGGTAACGGTGCTTCGAGGGTGACTGTTGTCGATGTGTGCAGAGGGTCCCTGGTTCAAGCCCAGGTAGGGGCGAGGAGAGGGACGGAAGCAACACTGTTATATTGGTGCCGTGACCCGGATCACTGGTTGCTGCGAAAAAGGAGGAGGTCAAAAGGGGGGTGAGTGTAACCGGTGTGAAATGGCTAGCTAGTTAGCGGTGCGCGCTAGTAGCATTTCAATCGGTGACGTCACTCGCTCTGAGACCTTGAAGTAGTTGTTTCCCTTGCTCTGCAAGGGCCGCGGCTTTTGTGGAGCGACGGGTAACGGTGCTTTGAGGGTGACTGTTGTCGATGTGTGCAGAGGGTCCCTGGTTCAAGCCCAGGTAGGGGCGAGGAGAGGGACGGAAGCAACACTAGTACAGTAGTTTGCATCATAGAAAACCTAATTTGGGCCGGGTGTTTTTAGCACTGATAACCTAGTCTCAGATCTCTTCGAGCTTTCTTGTCAACTTTGGTATGACAATGATTGACCATAAGAGTTCACAATACAGAATAAACAGATCTGGGACCAGGCTATAATGCAGTCAGTGTAGCTCATAGAATTAGGAATTAGAAATTGATGTAGCTTACCTGTCTCTGGGGATGGATGGCAGCCTGGTCTACAGCCTCCTCTGGTCTCCCGGTGGTTGGATTCAGAGCCAGGCTTGGCTGTGTACCAACACTGACCCCCAGCCCAGCCTGCTAACCCCTGGCCTGGGTGGCAGTGCCTTTTTTGATCTGGGTGTCGTTTGAACCCCGGCTTAACCTCAGTGGCTGCTTCTGTCAAAGAGATATTGATAAGACATATTATTATAATTATCCATACGGCTTCATAATCCGTTATTTAAAATGTTTTATTTTGCCTGGGGCTACTAACTGTATCTAGGCCTAAGCACTATTTAAATCTGCCCAATACCAATAGATGTTATGGAAAATGCATTTGATTTAGAATGAGAAATTCATTTTACAACATTAACAAGCTACTAATTGGCTACTGTAGCCTTTCGTTTAATTTCTAACTCAAGTACTAATTATTTATAAAATATATAAATACACTGCTCAAAAAAATTAAGGGAACACTTAAACAACACAATGTAACTCCAAGTCAATCACACTTCTGTGAAATCAAACTGTCCACTTAGGAAGCAACACTGATTGACAATAAATGTCACATGCTGTTGTGCAAATGGAATAGACAACAGGTGGAAATTATAGGCAATTAGCAAGACACACCCAATAAAGGACTGGTTTTGCAGGTGGTGACCACAGACCACTTCTCAGTTCCTATGCTTCCTGGCTGATGTTTTGGTCACTTTTGAATGCTGGCGGTGCTTTCACTCTAGTGGTAGCATGAGACGGAGTCTACAACCCACGTGCATGTGTCTGCTCAAACGGTGAGGCCCGACGTCCACAGGTGGGGGTTGTGCTTACAGCCCAACACCGTGCAGGACTTTTGGCATTTGCCAGAGAACACCAAGATTGGCAAATTCGCCACTGGCGCCCTGTGCTCTTCACAGATGAAAGCAGGTTCACACTGAGCACATGTGACAGACGTGACAGAGTCTGGAGACCCCGTGGAGAACGTTCTGCTGCCTGCAACATCCTCCAGCATGACCGGTTTGGCGGTGGGTCAGTCATGGTGTGGGGTGGCATTTCTTTGGGGGGCCGCACAGCCCTCCATGTGCTCGCCAGAGGTAGCCTGACTGCCATTAGGTACCGAGATGAGATCCTCAGACCCCTTGTGAGACCATATGCTGGTGCGGTTGGCCCTGGGTTCCTCCTAATGCAAGACAATGCTAGACCTCATGTGGCTGGAGTGTGTCAGCAGTTCCTGCAAGAGGAAGGCATTGATGCTATGGACTGGTCCGCCCGTTCCCCAGACCTGAATCCAATTGAGCACATCTGGGACATCATGTCTCGCTCCATCCACCAACGCCACGTTGCACCACAGACTGTCCAGGAGTTGGTGGATGCTTTAGTCCAGGTCTGGGAGGAGATCCCTCAGGAGACCATCCGCCACCTCATCAGGAGCATGCCCAGGCGTTGTAGGGAGGTCATACAAGAATGTGGAGGCCACACACACTACTGAGCCTCATTTTGACTTGTTTTAAGGACATTACATCAAAGTTGGATCAGCCTGTATGTCACGCCCTGACTCAGGGGACGGTTATTTGTTGAGTCAGGGTGTGTATATTTCGTGTTGTGTTTATTTCTATGTTTAGTTTCTAGATCGTTTAGATCTATGTTGGCCAGGGTGGTTCCCAATCAGAGGCAGCTGTAGCTCGTTGTCTCTGATTGGGGACCATATTAGGCAGCCTTTTGGCACCAGTCAGTTGTGGGATCTTGTTCCGTGTGAGGTATGTTATTTTGTCTACCTTGGACTTCACGTTTCATTTGTTGTTTTGTCATGTGTTCAGTACGTAAATAAATATGAATACATATCACGCTGCGCCTTGGTTCTTCTCGTTAATGAACGATCGTGACAGAAGATCCCACCAATCCTGGATCAAGCAGCGTGATGAGGAGAGAGGATGGACTTGGGAGGAGATGAGCGAGAGTCTGGCAAGAGGGATGGAGGCCATGATCACGGGGGAGAGACAAGCCCAAAAAATTTTTAGGGGGGGAGCTCACGCCATGGACGACGAGGCAGCAGGAGGCTGCGATAGAGCGGTTCAGCCGTTTAGCAGAGGAGGCCGCCAGATTAAGGGGGTCATTGGTGCAGAGGGAGCAGAAGGAAAGTGTAGAGGCACGGCGAGAGGAGCTGGTTAGGCAGCAGAAGGAGCGGGGGTTAATGAAGCAACCCAGTCCCGCTCCTCGCACTAATCAAGTGGTGCGTGTCGCCAGTCCGGTCCGGCCCGTTCCTGCTCCCCGCACCAAGCCAGTGGTGCGCGTCGTCAGCCCAGTCCGGCCCGTTCCTGCTCCCCGCACCAAGCCAGTGGTGCGCGTTGTCAGCCCAGTCCGGCCCGTTCCTGCTCCCCGCACTAAGCCAGTGGTGTGCGTCGTCAGCCCAGTCCGGCCCGTTCCTGCTCCCCGCACCAAGCCAGGGGTGCGCGTCGTCAGCCCAGTCCGGCCCGTTCCTGCTCCCCGCACCAGGCCAGTGGTGCGCGTCGTCAGCCCAGTCCGGCCCGTTCCTGCTCCCCGCACCAAGCCAGGGGTGCGCGTCATCAACCAGGTCCGGTCCGTTCCTGCTCCCCGCACCAAGCCAGTGGTGCGTGTGTCCAGTCCGGCACGGCCCGTGCCTGTTCAACCGGTGCTTGGTCCGGCACCGGTCAGCTGCTCCACTCCGGAGCCAGAGCAATCCGCTCCACCGGGGTCCGGTCCAGCCCCGGTCAGCGGCTCCACTCCGGAGCCAGAGCAGTCCGCTCCACCGGTGCCTGATCCAGCTCCAGTCAGCGGTTCCAGACCAGGGGCGCAACGGGGAGGTGGAGAGTAAGTGGTGGTTACACCCGGAGCCGGATCCGCCTCCGAGGCTAAATGCCCACCCGGCCCCTACCTTGTTAGGTTTATGTGGCGCGGTCGGAGTTCGCACCTTTGGGGAGGGGTACTGTCACGCCCTGACTCAGGGGACGGTTATTTGTTGAGTCAGGGTGTGTATATTTCGTGTTGTGTTTATTTCTATGTTTAGTTTCTAGATCGTTTAGATCTATGTTGGCCAGGGTGGTTCCCAATCAGAGGCAGCTGTAACTCGTTGTCTCTGATTGGGGACCATACTTAGGCAGCCTTTTGGCACCAGTCAGTTGTGGGATCTTGTTCCGTGTGAGGTATGTTATTTTGTCTACCTTGGACTTCACGTTTCGTTTGTTGTTTTGTCGTGTGTTCAGTACGTAAATAAATATGAATACATATCACGCTGTGCCTTGGTCTTTCTCGTTAATGAACGATCATGACACTGTAGTGTGGTTTTCCACTTTAATTTTGAGGGTGACTCCAAATCCAGACCTCCATGGGTTGATAAATTTGATTTCCATTGATAATTTTTGTGTGATTTTGTTGTCAGCACATTCAACTATGTAAAGAAAAAAGTATTTAATAAGATTATTTCATTCATTCAGATCTAGGATGTGTTAGTTTAGTGTTCCCTTGATCTTTTTGAGCAGTGTATAAACCATAACAATCAAACATGTTCAAAATGCACAGCAGCAAATTATGCTTCTTTGTGAGACTGATTGCTTTCAAAACAACAATTACAATAGAACAGTTTGTTTTCCCTACCTCCATTTAAAGTTATTTCAGTTAAAAGAGCTTCAACTGTTTCACACTGTTCTTTTTTCAGTGACTTCTTTTTTCTTAACTAACAAACAAAAACACATTCAAATGCTTGTATGTTCTAGAATGTGTGGGCTGATATAGAATTCTAGACTTGTGCAATGAATGCAGTAGCACATAACAAAAGCGTCATGTCAATAAAATGCACCCTGTCTCACAATGAAATCCCATAAGAATGAGGAATTAAAGGGGCTATAAAACCAAAGTGCATAATTCAGACAGACAGACAGAAAGAAAGTTTGTGTATTTTCCTCCCTACAGCAAAGGACATAGAGTAGATTGTGAAAAGCAAAAACAGCACAAAGACCCTTCGGCTCAATCAATATGTGCCACCATAGAGCTCGCTACACACTATCTATTATTTCAGCCTCACGGCTACAATTCAAGCTACATTGTTTTGAATTGAATGAACTCACAAGAGAATTGAGTCATACATTAGCAAGTCCCTCCATGGACTACGGCTATTGACACACTGTCAGTGAGTGTAGGCTTGTGCACTGTTAAAATGAAGTGCTTCGTAACACCAAAACTAGTGGCTACTGAACTGCCACCAACTTGAAGGAGACAAAACTTTAACTTTGCTGGAGGTGTGTTGAAAACACCTGAGGTGTTTTGAAACATTACATGGTGTGTTGTAACACCACTAAATCAAGTGTTGTGGAACACCTTACCAGGGACTGGGAGCACTAACAGAAAAGGTTGAAAACACTATTTTAGTGGTGTTCTGCTTAGTGCAGAATAAGATACCTTCTCTTTTGATGTTGTTTCCTCTCTCTAAAGCTTCTAAACACCATTATGATGTTTTGAATCCTGTCTAGTGCAGAATTAGATCCCTTTTTCTGAAGTTTCTTAATGTTTAACATTGTTTTATGTATTTGATCATTTGCCATTATACTGTATTCCGTTTTGGCAGGCATTGCCAAGCACAGTGTTCAAACTACCAGCAGTAACTGGAGGTTGAACTGCAAGAACTGAACATGTTGGACTTGCCTATTCCATTGACAATCATGAATGTGAGAATTGGTGCTGTCATTACTAAACATCAATTTGCCTAATGGTTTTGATATCCGTTCATCATGATCCATTACACCACAACAATTGTAATACTAATATAGAAATATACTCTTCTTTCTTCAAACATGCATACAACAATGTGTGAAAGAATCATAAAGTCAAAACATTTTGAATTACCCACAATCCTAAAAACAGAGTCACGTTGCAAGATAGCTAATGCAAGGTAACTAAAACCAAAGACTTATAATGAGTTCAATCACTCTATCGTCTCTCTCTTTGTTTATCCTCATGAAAGATACTTACATTTTGAGCAACATATTAAAGATGCACTATGCAGAAATCGCTCTGCCATTTCCTGGTTGCAAAAGTTCTAATAGTTCTCCTAATTTCAGTTTATGTGACAAAAAAAGCAAGTATAGTGTAGAGAATCATTTTACCATCTAAACCGCTGTGAAATATATTTTCCATAAGCAAAAATATTGTATTTTCAGCTGAAAAAAAACGAAAGTAAAAGACGGAAAAACAAAACTTAAGAACGGGAAGCACATAGTACATTTACATTTACATTTACGTCATTTAGCAGACGCTCTTATCCAGAGCGACTTACAAATGTCACACCCTGGCTCTGGGACTCTATATGTTGAGCCAGGGTGTGTTCATTCTATGTGGTTTATTTCTATGTTGGGGGTTCTAGTTTGTCGTTTTCTATGTTTGCCTTAGTGACTCCCAATCAGAGGCAACGAGTGTCAGCTGTTGGCTGGTTGTCTCTGATTGGGAGCCATATTTAACTGTCTGTTTTTCACTTTGTGTTTGTGGGTTTTTGTTCCGTGTTCGGTCATTGATACCGTGGACGTCACGAGTCGTTTCTTGTTTTGTATCTTGTTTACACTTTAACTAATTAAAGTATGTTTGTTCATCACGCTGCGCATTGGTCTCTCCCTGACGATCGTGACAGAAAAACCCACCATGCAACGACCAAGCAGCGTGTCCAGGGGCAGCTCTTGGGCTGGACATGGGAGGAAGCGCCGGGAGAAGAGACGGTGGAGGCGCGCCGTAGAGAGGAGCAACGGCGTGATCAGGGTCGTCGTCGGGCGGTCGAGAGGCAACCCCAGAAAATTTTTAGGGGGGGGCACACGGCATGGACGACGGGGCTGACGGAGGCAAAAGAGGGGCGGATTCTGGAGGCCACCAGGTTACGGATACACCGCCCTGTACGTCCTGTGCGGATGCCTCACACAGAGTGTGTGAGGGTAGGCATTCAGCCAGGACGGGTTGTGGCCGCTCTTCACTCCAGGGCTCCTATCCGTCTCCACAGCCCGGTTCGGCCTGTCCAAGCCTACGGTGTGCGTCGACAGCCCAGCCCGGCCTGTCCCTGCTCCACGCACCAAGCCTACGGGGTGCGTCGCCAGCCCGGCCCGGCCTGTCCCTGCTCCACGCACCAAGTCTAAGGTGCGCGTCGCCAGCCCGGCCCGGCCTGTTCCTGCCACTCGCACCAAGTCTACGGTGCGCGTCGCCAGCCCGGCCCGGCCTGTTCCTGCCACTCACACCAAGTCTACGGTGCGCGTCGCCAGCCCGGCCCGGCCTGTTCCTGCCACTCGCACCAAGTATACGGTGCGCGTCGCCAGCCCGGCCCGGCCTGTTCCTGCCACTCGCACCAAGTATACGGTGCGCGTCGCCAGCCCGGCCCGGCCTGTTCCTGCCACTCGCACCAAGCCAGGGGTGCGAGTCGTCAGTCCGGTGAGGCCCGTTCCTGCTACTCGCACCAAGCCAGGGGTGCGAGTCGTCAGTCCGGTGAGGCCCGTTCCGGCTCCACGCACCAAGCCAGGGGTGCGAGTCGTCAGTCCGGTGAGGCCCGTTCCGGCTCCACGCACCAAGCCAGGGGTGCGAGTCGTCAGTCCGGTGAGGCCCGTTCCGGCTCCACGCACCAAGCCAGGGGTGCGAGTCGTCAGTCCGGTGAAGCCCGTTCCGGCTCCACGCACCAGGCTAGGGGTGCGCATCGTCAGCCCGGTCCGGCCCGTAGCTGCTCCACGCACCAAGCCAGGGGTGCGCATCGTCAGCCCGGTCCGGTCAGTTCCTGCCTCACGCACCAAGCCAGGGGTGCGCGTCGTCAGTCCGGCACAACCCGTGCCTGGGTCATCGGTGCCAAATCAGGTACCGCTCAACTGCTCCACAACGGAGCTGAAGCTAGCCGCTCCTGCTACGTCCAGGTCAGCTCCAGCCAGCGGGGCCAGACCGGACCAGGGGCGCTATGGGGGGTTTATTGGAGGGTGGTGGGCAAGGCCGGAGCCAGAACCGCCGCCGAGGAGGTATGCCCACCCAGCCCTCCCCTGTTTTGCTCTTATTGAGGCGCGGTCGCAGTCCGGGGGGTACTGTCACACCCTGGCTCTGGGACTCTATATGTTGAGCCAGGGTGTGTTCATTCTATGTGGTTTATTTCTATGTTGGGGGTTCTAGTTTGTCGTTTTCTATGTTTGCCTTAGTGACTCCCAATCAGAGGCAACGAGTGTCAGCTGTTGGCTGGTTGTCTCTGATTGGGAGCCATATTTAACTGTCTGTTTTTCACTTTGTGTTTGTGGGTTTTTGTTCCGTGTTCGGTCATTGATACCGTGGACGTCACGAGTCGTTTCTTGTTTTGTATTCATGTTTAAACTTTAACTAATTAAAGTATGTTTGTTCATCACGCTGCGCCTTGGTGTACTCCATACGACGATCGTGACAACAAATTGGTGCATTCACCTTATAGCCAGTGGGATAACCACTTTACAATATGTGTTTAAAATTTTTTTGGGGGTGGGGTAAGGTGGGGTAGAAGGATTACTTTATCCTATCCCAAGTATTCCTTAAAGAGGTGGGGTTTCAAGTGTCTCCGGAAGGTGATGAGTGACTCCGCTGTCCTGGCGTTGTGAGGGAGCTTGTTCCACCATTGGGGTGCCAGAGCAGCGAACAGTTTTGACTGGGCTGAGCGGGAACTGTGCTTCCGCAGAGGTAGGGGGGCCAGCAGGCCAGAGGTGGATGAACGCAATGCTCTCGTTTGGGTGTAGGGACTGATCAGAGCCTCAAGGTACGGAGGTGCCGTTCCCCTCACAGCTCCGTAGGCAAGCACCATGGTCTTGTAGCAGATGCGAGCTTCAACTGGAAGCCAGTGGAGTATGCGGAGGAGCGGGGTGACGTGAGAGAACTTGGGAAGGTTGAACACCAGACGGGTTGCGGCATTCTGGATGAGTTGTAGGGGTTTAATGGCACAGGCAGGTAGCCCAGCCAACAGCGAGTTGCAGTAATCCAGACGGGAGATGACAAGTGCCTGGATTAGGACCTGTGCCGCTTCCTATGCAAGGCAGGGTCGTACTCTCCTAATGTTGTAGAGCATAAACCTACAGGATCGGGTCACCGCCTTGATATTAGTAGAGAACGACAAGGTGTTGTCCAGGGTCACGCCAAGGCTCTTCACACTTTGGGAGGAGGACACAACGGAGTTGTCAACCGTGATGGCGAGATCATGGAACGGGCAGTCCTTCCCCGGGAGGAAGAGCAGCTCCGTCTTGCCGAGGTTCAGCTTGAGGTGGTGATCCGTCATCCACACTGATATGTCTGCCAGACATGCAGAGATGCAATTCGCCACCTGGTTATCAGAAGGGGGAAAGGAGAAGATTAGTTGTGTGTCGTCTGCGTAGCAATGATAGGAGAGGCCATGAGAGGATATGACAGAGCCAAGTGACTTGGTGTATAGAGAGAATAGGAGAGGGCCTAGAACTGAGCCCTGGGGGACACCAGTGGTGAGAGCACGTGGTGTGGAGACAGCTTCTCGCCACGCCACTTGGTAGGAGCGACCGGTCAGGTAGGACGCAATCCAAGAGTGAGCCGCGCCGGAGATGCCCAACTCGGAGAGGGTGGAGAGGAGGATCTGATGGTTCACAGTATCAAAGGCAGCAGACAGGTCAAGAAGGACAAGAGCAGAGGAGAGAGAGTTAGCTTTAGCAGTGCGGAGAGCCTCCGTGACACAGAGAAGAGCAGTCTCAGTTGAATGACCAGTCTTGAAACCTGACTGGTTTGGATCAAGAAGGTCATTCTGAGAGAGATAGCAAGAGAGTTGGCTAAAGACGGCACGCTCAAGAGTTTTGGAGAGAAAATTATTAAAGGGATACTGGTCTGTAGTTGTTGAGGGATCGAGTGTTGGTTTTTTGAGAAGGGGTGCAACTCTCGCTCTCTTGAAGACGGAAGGGACATAGCCAGCGGTCAAGGATGAGTTGATGAGCGAGGTGAGGTAAGGGAGAAGGTCACCGGAGATGGTCTGGAGAAGAGAGGAGGGGATAGGGTCAAGCGGGCAGATTGTTGGGCGGCCGGCCGTCACAAGTCGCAAGATTTCATCTGGAGAGAGAGGGGAGAAATAAGTAAAAGCATAGGGTAGGGCAGTGTGAGCAGGACCAGCAGTGTCATTTGACTTAACAAACGAGGATCGGATGTCGTCAACCTTCTTTTCAAAATGGTTGACGAAGTCATCCACAGAGAGGGAGAGGGGGGAGGAGGATTCAGCAGGGAGGAGAAGGTGGCAAAGAGCTTCCTAGGGTTAGAGGCAGATGCTTGGAATTTAGAGTGGTAGAAAGTGGCTTTAGCGGCAGAAAAAGAGGAAGAAAATGTAGAGAGGAGGGAGTGAAAAGATGCCAGGTCCGCAGGGAGTCTAGTTTTCCTCCATTTCCGCTCGGCTTCCCGGAGCCCTGTTCTGTGAGCTCGCAATGAGTCGTCAAGCCACGGAGCAGGAGGGGAGGACCGAGCCGGCCGGGAGTATAGGGGACATAGAGAGTCAAAGGATGCAGAAAGGGAGGAGAGGAGGGTTGAGGAGGCAGAATCAGGAGATTGGAGGGAGAAGGATTGAGCAGAGGGAAGAGATGATAGGATGGAAGAGGAGAGAGTAGCGGGAGAGAGAGAGCGAAGGTTGCGACGGCGCATTACCATCTGAGTAGGGGCAGAGTGAGTAGTGTTGGAGGAGAGCGAGAGAGAAAAGGATACAAAGTAGTGGTCGGAGACATGGAGGGGAGTTTCAGTGAGATTAGTAGAAGAACAGCATCTAGTAAAGATGAGGTCAAGCGTATTGCCTGCCTTGTGAGTAGGGGGGGACGGTGAGAGGGTGAGGTCAAAAGAGGAGAGGAGTGGAAAGAAGGAGGCAGAGAGAAATGAGTCAAAGGTAGACGTAGGGAGGTTGAAGTCACCCAGAACTGTTAGGGGTGAGCCATCCTCAGGAAAGGAACTTATCAAGGCGTCAAGCTCATTGATGAACTCTCCAAGGGAACCTGGAGGGCGATAAATGACAAGGATGTTAAGCTTGAATGGGCTAGTGACTGTGACAGCTTGGAATTCAAATGAGGAGATAGCCAGATGGGTCAGGGGAAAAAGAGAGAATGTCCACTTGGGAGAGATGAGGATTCCTGTGCCACCACCCCGCTGACCAGATGCTCTCGGGGTATGCGAGAACACATGGTCAGACGAGGAGAGAGCAGTAGGAGTAGCAGTGTTTTCAGTGGTAATCCATGTTTCCGTCAGCGCCAAGAAGTCGAGGGACTGGAGGGTAGCATAGGCTGAGATGAACTCTGCCTTGTTGGCCGCAGAACGGCAGTTCCAGAGGCTGCCGGAGACCTGGAACTCCACGTGGGTCGTGCGTGCAGGGACCACCAGGTTAGAGAGGCAGCAGCCACGCGGTGTGAGGCGTTTGTATAGCCTCTCGCCAGAGAGAGACACAACCTCACCCGATGACGACTCTGAATGCATAGTACAGATCTACAGCTTCTTTTGCTTTCAATGAGAAAGACAGATCTATAACACACATTTCTATGTGCATTTGGTCTGGTTGCCCCCAAAAAGGGACATATTGCAGCTTTAAGTTGGATTTACATTATCTTGGTAAAATTCAATTAACAAATCATTGAAACCACTTGCATAAAATTTTTTTAATATATATTTTGGGTATTTTGACACTTTATTGAGACTGTTATGAAATGACAGAGGAATTACAGATATGTGGGAGAAACAGATTGAAGGGTTGGAGCGGTGAATTTAACCCCGGTCTTCAGTGGGAAGAGGGGTGACCTGTCTAAGCCAGGTGCGTTACCGCTAGACCAGGGCTCTGCACGACTTGCATTCATTTTTCTTAAGTGGGGTGTTTTTTTTGTCAATTTCAATTCACCCCAGAATAATTTCTGACAGTGTGGTTGAGTGGGTAAAATGTCAACTAAATGTAACATCTTACTTGCCCCTCCTTTCTAAACTGTCAAAATAAAGCATTTAAAAAATAAAGGTGGAATTCCACAAAAAATATTCTCCATAGGCCCTTATCATCAATCAATATTTAGGCTATAAAGTATTAGCATTTCTAAACCATTGATTGTATGAGAAACACAGTTTTTGTGTTTTGATGCTGCCTTTTACATGCACTGAAACCCCAAAAAGTGTTCACTGCACTCTCTTAAAAACACCAATATTCAGGTTCAAGAACCAATTTGGGTGTTTCAGAGTACTACATTTCTGTTTTAAAACACATTATGTGTATTAAAACACTTACTTTGGGTTTACATTCAAACTCCCTCCAAACACCAGATCTCAGCTTAGGTGCACTACTTCATGGTTTCATTACACAATCATGGTGTTTTGAGACGTTCTATTTTTACATTAGGCTCAGAATGTACCCAACTAAAACAGCAGAGGGTGATCAAATGCAGTGTATTGTTGTCTGTGTCTGAAATACTGCTTTCACATAGGATATAAGGTATTTTGCCTGTAAAATAAATTGGCCAATGTTTATATGACCCACTTACAAACAGGCCCATCTTTCTCACATTCTTGCCTGCATATTCCTTTTATACCTCCCATGTGCATGCCGGCATGCAGGTGAGGAGTGCTAGTAGTGGTGTGCAGATGTGGGTGGGCATCTATTTTAATAAATCCATTGAATATACACCATCAAAAATAAACTATTATTAATTAGTTTAGGCAGATCCTAAGAAACATTATAAGAATAATATATGTATTTTCAAACCAATAGAATGGCATATTTGTAGACAAGACACAGCTACCCCATCACAGTCAACACATACAGTATATTTTGTAGTAAGAATATAATGGAATATAACAGAATAATAATACAAATAATATTTTTCCCACACAACTTGTCATGGGAACTTGTGGAACCGCTGTCATAAAAAAGCAATATTTTGAAACAGAGACCAAGCCCATGCTTTTTTAATCCACGTTTCATCTCTTTCCTACCCTCACTCCACTTTGTTAGGGAGCAGGCATAGGGTCTTACATTGAGAGTATCTTAATCATGATACCGACAGAACATAATAGCAATCCTATTTTCAAAAGCATGTGAGTCTGGTGATCATATTTCACAATCTCTGCAGGCTTTTGGAGTCGCCTATACGTGATCTAGCAAAATAATTTGATTTGATTTGAATAGGCCTACACTGGGCTACATTATTACACGATAAAGGTTTCTGATCAGTGATATATGAGCAAACGAGATGAGCTATACCACCTTCACTTATTTGCTCAGCCAGAAACCAAATAACAAAATAGGCCTAACCTATAGGCTACAGATGGAGATTCAGTGAAACAAAATCACATTGATTGAGACAAGTCAGTGAAGTCACAGGCTTTTGGTCGGGATTAGGCCTAGATGCTAAGAAACTGTGAGTGAAGACCAAAATAATCTACTTGTTAAACTACATAACATGCTGGCAAAATGTTCTAATAAATGAGCTAACTAGACAAGATGATCATGAGCACCACTCACTTAGCTAACATTTCCCTAGCCTAATTGTAGCCTAACCAATATCCAAACAGAGATTCGGTGAAAAGAACATCTTACATTGATTGATTTATCAAGAGGAGTATCCACGCTTGTCTCAATGCAGCGCGATGACGCTGTCATAATCAAAACGGTGCTGAAATTATAATCTAGTTGACCACACGCGGATAGGCTATTGCTTCAAACGTATTACAAAGAATGGATGATTTTGGGAGTTTCAGTAAGCAACAATTTGATACATGCCTTCAATTGCATTAGCCTACTTTATTCCAATATGTTCGTAATTCAGTGATAGGCCTATTTATTCCCACAGTAATTATTTATGGATCCATCCAGTTGTGGTTAAGAAAACAGTGCATGCTGGTGGGCTATGCGAAGATGAGAGAAGTGACAAGCCTTGCAAAGTTAAGAACTGTCAGGAGGATGGTTAACTGCCGCTGCCTAGCAACCATCAAGAGTTTAAGCGCATAGTGCGTGCCAATGCTGCCTCAGCCTTGTGGCTACATTTCATACTAAGCCCGTAGGCAGAAGTTCATAGATATGATTTAGGCTACTATGGTCGTTAGGCGGAAATAAAAGTTTCGGCTTTGATACCAGCAACACCTTTCAGATATAAGGAAAAGGCGGGAAAAAGTTGGCGGTATGGTAAAGTTGGCAGAAAAACGTCTTAGTATTAAATGGATAACATTTGTCACTATGAAATCAAAAATCTAATTTTTTTTGTCACATGCGCCGAATACAACAGCATTTCATGGTAAGTTGACCTTACCATGAAATGCTTACTTACAAGCCCTTAACCAACAATACAGTTCAAGAAATAGAGTTTAGAAAATATTTACTAAAGTAAAAAATTAAATAAAAAGTAACACAATAAAATAACAATAACGAGGCTATATACAGGTGGTACCGGTACCGAGTCAATGTGCGGGGGTACAGGTTAGTCGAGGTAATTTGTACATGTAGGTAGGGGTAAAGTGACTATACATAGATAATAGACAGCGAGCAGCAGCAGTCAATATAAATAGTCCGGGTGGCCATTTGATTAATTGTTCAGCAGTCTTATGGCTTGGGGGTTGAAGCTGTTAAGGCCTTAGCATTACATTTACATTTACATTTACGTCATTTAGCAGACGCTCTTATCCAGAGCCACTTACAGTTAGTGAGTTCATACATTTTTCTGCACTCTGATGTAGGCCTACAGTAGCTCTGTGCTCTAATGACATTTACCAGCTGTTCTTTTTCGACATCAAATGCTGGATTGCTTTAAGCAAGGTGTTCATTTTCATCTTGTATAAAGCAAAGGGATGACGAGCAGAGGGTTTGTTTGTCAGGTAGCCTATAAAAAAATACAACATCTCAAACAAAGGACGCAGCACTCATTCATGCAGGCCATTCCAAAGGTCAATGTGGAAAATCAACAATTTAGTTTTCTAGTGTATTATTTTACTTTCCACAATACATTTGAAATTAAAGACTAAAAAAATGTCATATTTGAAAGGATTATGCTCCTGTTAAATTGACACTTGATAAAATTGTCATGGACAGAGAGCAGGTAGATGTCAGATTGACAATTTGTCGAATCGTGGGAATTCGCCACATATGATATGCAAACACACACGCACAAGTTGACTCAACTGTAGGCCTACCTGAATGCTTGCGGTTTCCAGACCTTTGAAGCACGAACTATTATTATAGCGGTTGCCTGGCAGTGTCGGCAGTATCAGCTGCATCGCTTTCCCATGGGACTGCCAGGGACGTAGAGAACAAGAAATAGATGCAGGGAGATTCCGAGCTGCGCTCCACTCACACATTTGGCCAACCGCCCTTGTAGGCTAGCCTACTTCTCTCACCCTCGAGCTACTCTGGAGCCCTCGCTAGCCCTAATAAGTGAATTCAACAGACAACCAAGAACGTGACTGCGTTAATGGACCGTATGACAAGAAGCAGTGAGGTTAATTAGAAAAAAATTTTTTTGCAAAGATATGCGAAAGCTGAGTTTTCAGTCGTGATGCTGAGAGACCTTGTTTTAAATCAACAACCTCGAGCGAGAGGAAATTGACTTTCGACAGACAGGCACAAACTCTTCTCAGCGTCAAACACTGATGGTTATTGCTACAGAGGTGAGTAGGCAAATCACACCGTATTACTATGTTATTAATATGTTATATACAATGTTATTCGACCTCACCTTTGTATGCTGAAATTGTCGGGGTATATTTTTGGTATCTATGTGGTACTACCTGAATGAGAAAATAGTTAGCTTTTATTTTGTTTGAATTTCGACATAATTTCACAAAATGGTAAATTACATGTTTTTGCATTCAAACCAAACACTGCGCTGTGTTCTGGCTTCTATCTGATGAAACTCTAATTGTAGGCTGCTTTATTCATCTGAATTTGGTTATCCCATCACGTGGAATGGCATTGTGCATATGTTCTCTGGAGGCATGGGAGATATGTTAAATACATATATTCATTAAAATTCGTTTTACAGACTCCATTGCAGTCCCCTGAAAGCCATATGTTATGCAAAACACCCAGTTGACATAAACCTTGCAAGCTAAGCAATACACAGTAAAGTCAAGTTTCATTAATTGCCAGTACATTAAGATTAAAAAACATCATGATTATTGGCCAGGCTTTGGCTGTGCTGCACTATTCAGAGGAAGAAGACATCCATATCTCCAGTGTCTCACTTTGACAGCTCACAGAAAGGACTGGGGATTGAGCCATAACGCTTCTAACAGATATCATATCCCCACTGTCATGAATGGAGAATAGTGGTGGAGAGAGAGAGAGAGGACAATATCCCCACTGAAGACTGATAGAGTGGTAGAGAGAGGAGAGGAGAGGGGATATTCGTCTTTTGCCTGTCTCCTCTGTGAAAAGAAGATTTGACCTGAATGGAGAGTAGAGAGAGGAGAGAGAGGAGACAGAGGGGATTCAAACAGATATCATCCCTGTCATGACTGGGGAGTAGTGGTAGAGAGGGAAAGAGAGGAGAGGGGATATTCGTCTTTTCACTTCTACCTGTCTCCTCTGTGAAAAGAAGATTTGAATGACCTGCACTCTGATCACACTGAATTATTTCTCTCCTCCTGGCTATAAATAGTCTCATCCTGTCTGTGCTCTGAGCACCTCACAGCCCCTGGCCGGGGAATCTGTGCACTACAGGCAGGGCTAGGAATCTGTAGAATCTGCACACACACACACACACACATGCACACACACACATACGCACGCACGCACGCGCACACACACACACACACACACAAACACACGCACGCACGCACACACACACGCGCGCACACACACACACACACACACACACACACACACACACTATAAAATAACATCAAAAAAGTATGTAATATGTCATGACAGTTTGTAATGAACTGATATACATTATGGTTCCTTAAAATCAAATCTACTGGCAAGTATCTTAGAGATTACTGATAGCATAGAGCTTTCTAAATGGCATACACATTCACTTAAGCACAACAGCATGAGCTGGAAATATCAAGCCTCATTTCAGACCCACTTTCTGTATTAGGATTCAGTTACCATAAAGACATTTAAAAGGTTGGCACATTACGTCCCCTCTCACAGAGAAAATAGTATCCTTCCGCCTTCTTCTAATGAGGAAAGCTACACGCCTTGATAATTCATCCGTGATGAATAAACCCCCCAAATAACTATTTTTATAAAGGGTGAAGGCCATTAATAATACTTTACAGAGGATCCCCTTACGTCAGTCTCAGAAAGAAAGGGGACAGATCTCTGCTTGTTTTGTTCTCTCTCCAGGACAACATATCCCCCAGAGAGTAGCAGCAGCAGTCATCCCTCAATGACCTTTGCTGCCACTGCTGGATTGTGGTTGTTTGGTCCCTTGGGACAGGACAGAGGTGATCCGGATGGATTCATAGTGTGCGTTCCAAATGCTCCCTACACAGTGCACTACTTTTGACCAGGGCCCATGGGGCATCCCGTCAAAAGTTGTGCATTGGACCCTAGTCAAAATTAATACACTATATAGGGAATAGGATGCCATTTGGGACGCTACCATCGTGGTTAGGAATGGGAGGGGTTCAATGGCTGCCTTCCATTTGGAGGAAACAAGACTCCCCAGGGATCCCTGATGCATCTTATAGCGCTATGCTAATGGCTGCTAAGCATCTTCACAGAGCTGTGATGTTTTAGACCAAGTCAGTGCTTTTATGTGGAGTGGAGTTACTTTAGCTCTCCTCCTCTCAAGTTGTCTGGGTTTTTTTGGGTTGACTATGTGCTATGAGTTCCTTTGAAGGGTTCCAATAGAACTCTCTGGAAACCCAAATGAATTCTATTTTAGGGGAAGGAGGAAGCTGATTTATGTGTAGTTCTATGCTTTGTGTAATTTCAGTTAGACCAGTATATGAGTGACTGTGAGTAAATGTGCGTAGGCTGGATTGTTGTGTAATCACTTGGGTTCCATTTCAGTCATGGAAATACTTTATTGATTGAAAGCATCAATCGCTTTTAATCTGAGAAGCCATCTGATGAAAGCCACTGAGTATGAGCTGACCTTCTTCTGTTGATACAAGACCAATAGCAGGTAGCCTTGCGGTTAAGAGCGTTGGGCCAGTAACCGAAAGGTCACTTGATCGAATCCCGAGCCGACTAGGTGAAAAATCTGTCGGTGTGCCTCATTGCTAGAATAATGTGACTGTATTCAGTAGCTTATAGTTTGATGTAAGAATGAATTTTTGAAATGACTTTTGCAGTTTTCTAATCATGGACCTTTGTCTGACCCTGATACATTTACAGCAATATCCCTGACACGTTTACAGCAAAATCCCTGACACGTTTACAGCAATATCCCTGACACATTTACAGCAATATCCCTGACACGTTTACAGCAATATCCCTGAAACGTTTACAGCAATATCCCTGACACGTTTACAGCAATATCCCTGACACGTTTACAGCAATATCCCTGACACGTTTACAGCAATATCCCTGACACGTTTACAGCAATATCCTCATGATCAGGAAGAGCTGTGGTGCTTTGTGATAGAAGAAAGGGCATCCAGTCTTTCTCTCCTCCTCTCCTCCATAAAGGGCTTTCATATGGTGGCAACAAAGCAATAAAGGCCAAACTACAGGAAAAATGGGTCATATTGACTCTTGCTGGAATACACTATATATCTTATAAAGGAAAAGCTTGGATGAAATTATTAATTCTTCAGAGTTAATGAAAGGGGCAAATGCATTTTCGTTCAGATCAGGACTCTATACCATATATGGAACTTGAGTGCAAGAAAAGGTGCTCCCTTGGGAGCATGACATTTCGTTAATTCACACCAATTTATTCCCTTTTTCATACTCCAACTCCTTATTTAGAATGGGTAAAGGTTTTCCAAAATCACATGTAATGACTGAAATAATATGAGAGGTCGTACTATGAATAATAATAGAGCTGCAAGCAGCAGTACAATGTGGTGCTGGCTTATGAACAGGCTGAAAGAGACAGTTGCATGGAAGCATTATACATCCTCCCTCGTGTACATGTAACAATTGAAAACACGTTAGGTGCATGTTTCAAGTTGATAGAGCGAAGAACAGTGGAGTTATTAGGGTTTAATTGACGACGCAAAACATATATTTTTTATAAAGATACCATGCAAATTTGTTCCTTATGATGAGAAACACTGACAATCTGCTAATCTGCCAAGCCTGACCTCGTTTCCCTCATGTAACTTCTGGTATTACCTGGCCCTCAAAATTGCTCCAAAACATTACAACAACCTTTACAATAGTTTTCCAAGTTTTGTGTTACACTCATGCTAATGTCAAACCATAGGGCATAGCTAAAAACTTTCATTGTCCTGTCCAAGTGATATACACTGAGTGTACAAAACATTAAGAACACCTGCACTTTCCATGACATAGACTGACCAGGTGAATCCAGGTGAAAGCTATGATCCCTTATTGAAGTCACTTGTTAAATCCACTTCAATCAGTGTAGATGAAAGGTAGGAGACAGGTTAAAGAAGGATTTTTAAGCCTTGAGACAATTGAGACATGGATTGTGTATGTGTGCCATTCAGAGGGTGAAAGAGCAAGACAAAATATTGAAGTGCCTTTGAACAGGGTTTGGTAGTAGGTGCCAGGGCACACCGGTTTGAGTGTGTCAAGAACTGCTACGCTGCTGGGTTTTTCACGCTCAACAGTTTCCCGTGTGTATCAAGAATGGTCCACCACCCAAAGGACATCCAGCCAACTTGACACAACTGTGGGGAAGCATTGGAGTCAACATGGGCCAGCAACCCTGTGGAACGCTTTTGACACCTTGTAGAGTCCATGCCCCATCGAATTGAGGCTGTTCTGAGGGCAAAAGGGGGTGCATCAGTATTAGGATGGTGTTCATAATTTTTTGTGCACTCAGTGTACTTCGATATTGGCCAAATTGCAATTGGGCATTGAGATATTGCAACATGTGCGAAAGAATAATAATTCCATTAAAAACAATAGTTTTGCTAAATATAGGAGTCATTTGAATTTCAGTGCAGATAGAAAGATCGATTAACAGATACTAGGAAATGTAGATCATGATATCAGCAGTATAATCTGTTAATGTTATGGGTGAAGACATCCTCTTCCTCTTCCTCCTCCTCCTCCTCCTCCTCCTCCTCCTCCTCCACAGTATAAAAATGCCCACACAGTATAAAAATGACTTCAATGTCAGCTAAAGAGATTATTAATCCCTCTTCATACTCTGAATAAACATACAGTGGAGAGAACAAGTATTTGATACACTGCCGATTTTGCAGGTTTTCCTACTTACAAAGCATGTAGAGGTCTGTAATTTTTATCATAGGTACATTAAACAAAAATCTTAAACAAAAATCCAGAAAATCACATTGTATGATTTTCAAGTAATTAATTTGCATTTTATTGCATGACATAAGTATTTGATACATCAGAAAAGCAGAACTTAATATTTGGTACAGAAACCTTTGTTTGCAATTACAGAGATCATACGTTTCCTGTAGGTCTTTACCAGGTTTGCACACACTGCAGCAGGGATTTTGGCCCACTCCTCCATACAGACCTTCTCCAGATCCTTCAGGTTTCGGGGCTGTCGCTGGGCAATACGGACTTTCAGCTCCCTCCAAAGATTTTCTATTGGGTTCAGGTCTGGAGACTGGCTAGGCCACTCCAGGACCTTGAGATGCTTCTTACGGAGCCACTCCTTAGTTGCCCTGGCTGTGTGTTTCGGGTCGTTGTCATGCTGGAAGACCCAGCCACGACCCATCTTCAATGCTCTTACTGAGGGAAGGAGGTTGTTGGCCAAGATCTCGCGATACATGGCCCCATCCATCCTCCCCTCAATACGGTGCAGTCGTCCTGTCCCCTTTGCAGAAAAGCATCCCCAAAGAATGATGTTTCCACCTCCATGCTTCACGGTTGGGATGGTGTTCTTGGGGTTGTACTCATCCTTCTTCTTCCTCCAAACACGGCGAGTGGAGTTTAGACCAAAAAGCTCTATTTTTGTCTCATCAGACCACATGACCTTCTCCCATTCCTCCTCTGGATCATCCAGATGGTGATTGGCAAACTTCAGACGGGCCTGGACATGCGCTGGCTTGAGCAGGGGGACCTTGCGTGCGCTGCAGGATTTTAATCCATGACGGCGTAATGTGTTACTAATGGTTTTCTTTGAGACTGTGGTCCCAGCTCTCTTCAGGTCATTGACCAGGTCCTGCCGTGTAGTTCTGGGCTGATCCCTCACCTTCCTCATGATAATTGATGCCCCACGAGGTGAGATCTTGCATGGAGCCCCAGACCGAGGGTGATTGACCTTCATTTTGAACTTCTTCCATTTTCTAATAATTGTGCCAACAGTTGTTGCCTTCTCACCAAGCTGCTTGCCTATTGTCCTGTAGCCCATCCCAGCCTTGTGCAGGTCTACAATTGTATCCCTGATGTCCTTACACAGCTCTCTGGTCTTGGCCATTGTGGAGAGGTTAGAGTCTGTTTGATTGAGTGTGTGGACAGGTGTCTTTTATACAGGTAACGAGATCAAACAGGTGCAATTAATACAGGTAATGAGTGGAGAACAGGAGGGTTTCTTAAAGAAAAACGAACAGGTCTGTGAGAGCCGGAATTCTTATTGGTTGGTAGGTGATCAAATACTTATGTCATGCAATAAAATGCAAATTAATTACTTAAAAATCATAGAATGTGATTTTCTGGATTTTTGAAGTGTACCTATGATAAATATTACAGACCTCTACATGCTTTGTAAGTAGGAAAACCTGCAAAATCGGCAGTGTATCAAATACTTGTTCTCCCCACTGTGTAATCTTATACTTAATGATGTGGACCCCAGCCACAAAAACGACAGTACAGTACAGTAAATCGTGCTCTGTAGCATCTATGTGTATGTTTATCCAACAATATGTTTGTTTGGACGTCTAACTGAACTGAGGTAAGGTAACAGCAGAACATAGAACTGTGGATAAAGCATCTAAACTGCAATTGTATCACGTTTCTTTTAGTCCTTTATGACCAGTTAACTCTTAAAGGAGAACTCCAACCACAAACTAGACTGGGAGATATAGTCTAGGCCAGGGATATTCAACTCTTACCCTACGAGGTCCGGAGCCTGCTGGTTTTCTATTCTACCTGATAATGAATTACACTGACCAGGTCTAAATCATTGCCTGATTAGAGGGGAACAATGAAAAAAGCAGTGGAGCTGGCTTCCAGGTCCAGAGTTGAGTTTGATGGGTCTAGACCTTCTTGCAGAAAAACAGACTTCAAACCCCTACTTCCGAGCAGTTTGTCTGAATTGTCAGTGGTGAATCACACAGGTTTGTCTTTTTTTATTCCTCGTTTTCTTTCCAATAGAGGTTTGTACGAGGATCCAAACCAATAACTCATTGGTAGTATTGCAGCAGCAGACAGCACCCGCTGCTCTCAGAGGACCCACTTCATCCATTCTTCAAATCATAACAGCGAGAGTCACAATATTGATACAGCAAACATGTTCTGAACGGTTCAATATTGCCAATCGTTTCCAATTTCAGAGTGCTGATGATCCACCTCTGGGATATATTGTGTGGTGATCAGCTGTGTGATGGATGGATGGTTGCAATCCTTGTCTCTCTGTCCATTCTGCGGATAGAGCTATTGTCTGTAGGTTATCATCAGACAGCTCCAGACCTGGGTTCAAATACTATTTGAAAATTATTGAAAATACTTTATCTGGGCTTGATTGAGCTTGCATGGCACACTGGAACCAATATAACAGTCCAATATAACATTGTGCAAACCTCGCCCATCTGGTACTCCAGTCAGGCTAAAGTATACTTCATAAGTATTTGAAAGATTTAGAATAGTATTTGAACCCAGGTCTGGACAGCTCATACAGTGAGATAGAGATCACCATATAGTGTAGACAGCTATTGATCTGAGTGAGAGTTCTCCATCTGTCATGTTAATCTGTGCACAGTGGTAGCTCTAGAGACCTCTATAGGATACAGTCTTCTCAGCTCCAGATCTGATAAAAGTAGCTTCCGTTCCACCTGAGAGTTAAGACTCGAAGTGGTCAGAGGTCAGCAGGGAATATACTGTAGTTACAGTGCATTCGGAAAGTATTCAGACCCCTTGACCTTTTCCACATTTTGTTACGTTACAGCCTTATTCTATAATGGATTAAATAAATAGAAATCCTCAGCAATCTACACACAATACCCCATAATGACAAAGTGAAAAGAGATTTTTTGAAATTTCTGCAAATTTATTAAAAATAGAAAACAGAAATACCTTATTTACATAAGTATTCAGACATTTGCTATGTGACTATAAATTGGGCTCAGGTGCATCCTGTTTCCATTGATCATCCTTAAGATGTTTCTACAATTTGATTGGAGTCCACCTGTGGTCAATTCAATTGATTGGACATGATTTAGAAAGGCACACCCCTGTCCGTATAAGGTCCCACAGTTGACAGTGCATGTCAGAGCAAAAACCAAGCCATGAGGTCGAAGGAATTGTCCGTAGAGCTCCGATACAGGATTGTGTCGAGGCACAGATCTGGGGAAGGGTACCAACACATTTCTGCAGCATTGAAGGTCCCCAAGAACACAGTGGCCTCCATCATTCTTAAATGGAAGAAGTTTGGAACCACCAAGACCCTTCTTTGAGCTGGCCGCCCGGCCAAACTGAGCAATCTGGGGAGAAGGGCCTTGGCCAGGGAGGTGACCAAGAACCCGATGGTCACTCTGACAGAGCTCTAGAGTTCCTCTGTGGAGATGGAAGAACCTTCCAGAAGGACAACCATCTCTGCCGCACTCCACAAATCAGGCCTTTATGGTAGAGTGGCCAGACGGAAGCCACTCTTCAGTAAAAGGCACATGACAGCCAGCTTGGAGTTTGCCAAAAGGCACCTAAAGACTCTCAGACCATGAGAAACAAGATTATCTGGTCTGATAAAACCAAGATTGAACTCTTTGGGCTGAATGCCAAGCGTCACATCTGGAGGAAACCTGGCACCATCCCTACGGTGAAGCATGGTGGTGGCAGCATCATGCTGTGGGGATGTTTTTCAGCGGCAGGGACTGGGAGAATAGTCAGGATCGAGAAAAAGATGAATGGAAAACAGTACAGAGAGGTCCTTGATGAAAACCTGCTCCAGAGCGCTCAGGACCTGAGACTGGGGAGAAGGTTCACCTTCCAACAGAACAACAATCCTAAGCACACAGCCAAGACAACGCAGGAGTGGCTTCGGGACAAGTCTCTGAATGACCTTGAGTGGCCCAGCCAGAGCCTGGACCTGAATCCGATCGAACATCTCTGGAGAGACCTGGCAGCAATGCTCCCCATCCAACCTGACAGAGCTTGAGAGGATCTGTAGAGAAGAATGGGAGAAACTCTCCAAATACAGGTGTGCCAAGCTTGTAGCGTCATACCCAAGAAGACTCGAGGCTGTAATTGCTGCCAAAAGTGCTTCAACAAAGTACTGAGTAAAGGGTCTAAATACTTATGTTAAATGTTTATTTCAGTTTTTAATTTTTATACATTTGCAAAAAAATCTAAAAACCTGTTTTTGCTTTGTCATTGTGGGGTATTGTGTGTAGATTGATGAGGTAAATTACACCATTTTCACATTAGGTAATACACTTACATTACCTAACAAAATTGACAGAAAATCTATAATATCTATCCATTGTGTAATCAAAGGTGTGATCAATGAAGACATCCTCTACATCATTCATGCAAAAAAAACATTGTATTTTTTCAGATATAATTGCACCACACTCTGTAACGCCATGCGATCGAGGGCGGTTCTATTGCCTTACCAAGCAGTGATGCAGTCAGTCAAGATGCTCTCAATGCTTCAGCTGTAGAACTTTTGGGGGATTTGAGGGCCCATGCCAAACCTTTTTATCACTGGGGCCGAGCTCCCTGCCATCCAGGACCTCTATATGGCATGAAGCCTTAGAGTTCTTGGGAACAGGAATGATGGTGGTCATCTTACAATGTGGGGATTACAGACTGGGACAAGGAAAGGTTGAAAATGACTGTGAATATGCCTGCCAGCTGTTCTGCGCATGCTCTGAGAACACACCCTGGAATACCATTGGGTGTTGACCTGATTAAAGACCTTACTCACGTCGACCTCGGAGAGCGAGATCACCCAGTCGGTGACGGCCCTCACAACCGGCACAATGTTGTTATTGTTGAAGCATGCATAAAATGCATTGAGTTGGTCTGGTAGAGAGGCATCGTTGGGTCTTCCTTTGTAATCCGTAATGGACTGTAGCCCCTACCACATGCAGCGGGTGTTGGAGCCTGTGTAGTATGATTCCACCTTATTCCTATATTGTCCTTTTGCTCGTTTGATGACTCTGTGGAGGTCGTAGCGGGACCTCTTGTACTTCTTCCTGTCTTCAGCCGTAGCCTCATGGTTGTCTGCGATAGCCCTGTGTGCGGTAGCCCTGTCCTTTAGTTTAACGCCAACCTCTGTGTTAATCCAGGGCTTTTAATTGGGGAAGCAGCAAACCTTCACTGTTGGGACAACGTCGCCAATGCATTTCCTAATGAAGCTGGTGATGGAGGGGTGATTTGCCTAATAGAACAGCAGCATTGACTGTGTGTATGTGTGTGTTTGTGTGTGTGTTTGTGTGTGTGTGTGTGTGTGTGTGTGTGGATTCCAGTCACCCGAGCCACGGACTGTTCACTCTGTTACCATCTGGCAAGCGGTATCGGAGCATTGGGTCTCGGATCAACAGGCTCTGAGACAGCTTGTACCACCAGGCCATCAGACTGCTGAACAGTTAACCTTAGATTATTTGCACTGACTACCCACACATCCAACCCCCCCCCCCACACACACACATACACACATTCAGTGCTGCTGTTCTATTATATACTATTATACTGAATAAAATTATAAATGCAACATGTAAAGTGTTGGTCCCATGTTTCATGAGCTGAAATAAAAGATCCCAGAAATGTTCCTTATGCACAACATTTTCAATAATCTCCAATTTTGGGCACAGATTTGTTTACATCCCTGTTAGTGAGCATTTCTCCTTTGCCAAGATAATCCATCCACCTGACAGGTGTGGCATATCAAGAAGCTGATTAAACAGCATGATCATTACACAGGTACACCTCGTGCTGGGGACAATAATAGGCTACTCTAAAATGTGCAGTTTTGTCACACAACACAATGCCACAGATGTCTAAAGTTTTGACAGAGCATGCAATTAGCATGCTGACTGCAGGAATGTCCACCAGATCTGTTGCCAGATAATTGAATGTTAATTTCTCTACCATAAGCCGCCTCCAATGTCGTTTTAGAGAATTTGGCAGCACGTCCAACTGGCCTCACAACCGCAGACCACGTGTAACCACGCCAGCCCAGGACCTCCACATCTGGCTTCTTCACAATACAGGATTGTCTGAGACCAGCCACCTGAACAGCTGATGAAACTGAGGAGTATTTCTGTCTGTAATAAAGCCCTTTTGTGGGGAAAAACTCATTCTGATTGGCCGGGCCTGGCTCCCCAGTGGGAGGGCCTATGCCCTCCCAGGCCCACCCATGGCTGCGCCCCTACCCAGTTATGTGAAATCCATAGATTAGGGCCTAATGAATTTATTTCAATTGACTGATTTCCTTATATGAACTGTGACTCTGTAAAATCGTTGACATTGTTGAATGTTGCGTTTATATTTTTGTTCAGTATATTTATTCTACTGCATGACGAACTCACTACCCACTTTACAGTATATTTGTAAATACAGAGTAAATACAGTCTACTATTACTATGCATACCACCTCTCTTATTACTTATAATACTTGTTATTTTTTACTTGACTCTTATTGTTATTATTGATATTGATTAATGTACTGCATTGTTGAGGGAGATAGAACATAAGCATTTCTCTTCACCTTTTATACCTGCTTTAAACTGTAATACAATTTGATTTAATTTGAGTGTGTTTGTGTGTGTGTATGGAGCTGCAGGCTGGATTGTGTTTCTCTGTCTGTCAGAACATTCTTATTCTAACTTTGTTAGACTGTTAGCCATTCATCACCTGATCCCCCCCCCCCCCCGCCCAAATGTTTCTAATCACAGTTCATTATCATGCAAAAATTTTTTTATATCATCATATTGATTTAATAATGCAGTCAAAAGAACACCAGAGTTCAACTCAGTCACGTAACAATATAATTACCATTTATATTCTTTTATTAGACCTTCTTTATATTCAGATATTATGAGCTCAGGTTGCTGTCTGATTATTGAAAATTAACTCCACAACCTACTGGTGGGAAGAATAAAAGAGTCAGTTCAGAGGTGCTACTTAATTAGCAGGATTAGATATTACATTTACTTTCCTCGTCAAAGCCTTCCTCTCGATGTAAATAGTCAAATAGTCAAAATGCTAATTCTAGTTAAGAATATAAATTGTCTAGGCATACAACGTATGTTCCTAGTTGCTAGAATTTGAAATTATAGAATGGGCACAGCGCAACTGTAAGGATGTAATTGCCAAATGCAACTCCAAATGGCTGCAGGTACCTCCACCACGGAAGGAACATTGGTTTGAATCGGAATGCCTATTTTATCCATTTTAATCTATGGGCTAGACCAGAGGGAAAAGCAATCACCACCAGAGAAAGAGGGTGGTTGGATTCCAGGGAAAAGCAATCAACACCCAATACAAAAACAAAATGATGAAGCATGGGGATAGGTGTAGTGGGTGTATTTCTTCCCCAGTATTGTCTCGTTTTAGGAGACATCCCAATCACCCATAGCTGAACGTGTGTCTCCTGAGAGACAGATGTACTCTACATGGCCTCTTGGGAACAAGAAGCCTGCAGTCAGCAGGACGCTCCTCTTCAGGACTCGTGGAGAGTAAACAAACACACACACACACACACACACACACACGTGCTAGTAATAACAACATTCACACCACAGCTCCTCTAACCACCTCTTCTCTCTGCAGACTCCACCCTCACTGCTTCCAACACCAATCAGTGAAAATACTCACAGTATTCACACTGACATTCTGCTTGTCGCAAATAAATATTTTCCCATCTAGGCTGTGTTTTAATCGGATCTCTGGTCTATTTGCCTATTTCACCACTACCTTACTGTACACTCTGCTTTTAAAGGCTCTCCTGATCTACTGTTATAAACCAAAACATTTAATTTTTTATTTTATTTTTTACAGTCTTTTGCTTCTGGTCATCTCTGGTGTAATTCACTCCACTCTTTTTGCAATCTGTAGACATGGTGTTATTAATGTGTGACCTATGATGTATTTATTGTGACTAGTCTTTTTGTTTTTCTGCTATTTTCTTGTTGTCATGTCTTTTTAAAAACAGTATACCGCATGTAAATGAACTATAACTCCCTCCTACTGCAGGTTCCTGTGGCAGGGCTGAGGAGGGATGCTCTTGGCGGAGTGCAGTAGCACCAGTAGGCTGCTGGAGGCTCTGTGTGGCAGGAGGAGGGTGGTGGTATCGGCCATGAAGCTGCCCTGCTCCTTCTGCTGTTCCCTCTGGTTCCTCCTGCTCCTGGGGGCCGGGTCCTTACTCCTCCTCGTCCACCTCCAGGGCCTCTCAGACATGCTCCAGCAACAGACCCCAGGTCAGTGTACTAGTCTACAGCACTCTGGATTTTTCAAAGCAGTGTACGCACATCCAGTAACTTGCATGATGAAGACCTTTGAGTTGAAACGTTGCACAACAACACTGCAGGAGCATTCAACAGTGTACTGGTATCTAGCTATCTACTTTTTGTGTTGGTGTGGTCCTCATAGTTTTACTGATCTCAGATAATGCCGGGTTGTTTTGTGTTCTTTGTTGTTGTGAATGTCCAATAAATAGAAACTTCTGGCCAATAAGAATACAGTAGTAGTAATCGTGATTGATAAGCCATTCAAAATGTCATCAGTTTTGAGAGGACCCTCGAGACACCTAATAAAAACTGTCATCATCATTAAGCCTATCTGTGAGGAGATCTTTGTATTTGTTTAGAGCTGTACTGTGCTGCACTATACTGCTGTGCTGTACTGTGTCTATTCCCTGGTGTGAGTGGATGCTATAGTCTCTGTGGCAACAGTGTCTCTAGCAGAGATTTCCAGAGCTGTTATATGCTACTTATGGTCTGATACACACAGGTGACATATAACCCAGACAGAGTGGATATACTGTAACTCTCTGGTATTGAATTTGGCTCAGTGTTGTGCTTTGTGACTTTGCATTTATCCTCTCATTGTTGGGATTTGGTGCAGTAATGAAGAGAATATGTTTTAAAATATGTTCTCTTTTCAATTAGGCTAAACCCGTTCTACACGTTTTTATTGAACACTCAGCTTGTTATTATCAAGGTTCTTGAAATGGCACACCTCGTTTGTGGAATAAAATAATCATGTCTGCGGGGGGGATTCGAAGACCAGAAAAATCTGAAAAGCAGTTCAGTGAAGAGAAAATGTTTTGGAAATGGCAGAGTTAGTAAATTACATTTCACAGATCAATATAATGGCATAGATTAAGCAACACATCAGAGGCCATGTTTAAATAGCCTCTCTTGAGAATCATCAGTGGGAAACGCATAGTACCCTGAAATTGGTTTGTAATGCCTTTATTAGAAATTGCTTTTGAAATCCTTCACAGACAAAATACATTAAACAAATGCAGATGTTCAATAATTATATAACCCCATGTAAGGAAATTGACATAGAGGGAGGATGTAATTGTCAAAGTTAGAGCGCAGTGTGATTCCAATGGCAGAGTACCGTTGTTGTAATGCTGCTGTTGTTGCCTCATGAAATGCTAAAGAAACAAATCAAATTACCTAGATGTAAACAAACTTGAAGACTAAATGTGCTCATTTGCAACTAAATGATTAGCATGCCACTAGCTGATTTACCTAAACGTAAAATAATTACCACCTGTACCCCTCAGTCTGTAAATCCAGTGAGTAAATTCAGCGTCTTTCTAGCAAAAATCGTTGCATAGTCAAGTCTTTAGTGATGGTTTGAACACTTCTCAATGACCTTCGCAGACCTTCACCTTTACAGTCCTTTGCTGTCTGACTCCTGTGCGGTAAGGAAAGAGGCCAGGGAGTGTCCTACTCATTAATCAGATACTGTAACCAGTCCAGTGGCAGTACAGTACCATACGGCCTCACTCTCTCACTCACAGCTGAGTCAACTGTCTCAATGTGGGCTGCCCAAAATATCATCCCCAAAACATCTGTTTGGCTCCCGTGCCCATATGGTGAGGGTTGAGGGGAGGTGAGGGGAAAGGAGGGAGAGAAGGGGTCTAAAGGGAGGTGAGGGGAGGAAGAGGTGGGGGGTGGGGGGGGTGAGGAGAGGTGAGGTGACAGTGATGAGAAGGTCCAGAGAGGGATCAATACAATATTCAGCAGGTTAACTCAAACCTGAGCCTGCCATCTTCCCTCAGCCTTCATCAGACACTGGCCCTCTTGAAATAGCACAGCTAGTGGGGTGGTTCTACACAGGTATGAGAGCAACTTCACTCTATTAATGCATACTCAAACCAATAATAATTCAGTTCATTGTCTAACCTTTATTAATCTATATTGATTTCAAGGTTTGTAGCTAAAAGTATAGTTGTCGTCTCCTCTCAATGATTGTTACAGTGTTACTGTGGTATTACACTTGGATTTAACTTATATACCTACCATAAGCTTAGGCTACTTGGATGGGTTATTGGACCAGCTTGGATATCCTCTAGCCCCAAACTCTAATTGATTAGCACATAATTGATTCCACTGCTCTCAGGGAGGGAGGAAAGTGCACAATAAGATTACAGAGAGTGATAATAACTCACATGCCGTTTCGGATGATTGTTCCTCTTTAATTGAATCAATGCACATCTCAATTTCAGAGCTGCTTGTGAAAACAGCACTGTGCAGTATTTATAATCCAACTGGCATTTTGAAGTGCCACTCTATTTTATTTTATCACTTTCACTCTTTCTTTTCCCTCTATTTTCTCCAAATGAGGCCTACTCAGTACTGTATTAAAGAAAATAAACTGCAACTCACAGCACACACATTCTGCTGCTAATTCAAAGGAATCTACTAGGCTACTGAAGTGCATCTCTTCCAAATTATCTCTTCCTTTTACACTGACAGCTTTTTATTCAATAGCCCTCATCCAGATCATATGCTATTAATTTATTTTGCTATACATCTCTGAAACACATTGCCAGGCTTTATTCAAAGTAAATTAAATATATATTTTTCGTTGTCTGTCTGCCTTATGAGATACTACCTCGGATAGCTAACTGATAGTTAACTTATCAATGGCCCTGAAAAAGTTGTGACAGGCTTTTGTTCAGAACTTGGGGCTTTTCAAACAGAAGGTGTAACACTGGGTATGGCTGCATTCAGCTGAGGTGAGCCCGAGACAGTAAAGCACATTATTAAATCACATCAAAGCTTTCCTGACTTCTCTTTTTCCTTCTCCCTCTCCCTCTCCCTCTCCCTCTCTCTCTCCCCACCTCTTCCTCCCTCTCCCTCTCCCTCTCCCCACCTCTCCCTCTCCATCTCCCTCTCTATCTCCCCACCTCTCCCTCTCCATCTCTCTCTCTCTCTCCCCACCTCTCCCTCTCCCGCTCTCTCTCCCCACCTCTCCATCTCCATCTCACTCTCTCCCTCCACATCTCTCTCTCCATCTCTCTCTCTCCCTCCCTCCCTCCCTTCCTTTACTCTCTCTGTGCGACATATTGAATTATCTCCCTGAAGTGACCTAATGCAATTTGAAAGTTTGACTATGGGTGTGTGAGACGTGTGATGTGTGTCCTATTTGAGTCAAAACAAAAACATGTCACAGCAAGCTAAACCCTAATTTGGAAGGCTAGATTTAATTAATGTTCACCGGGGGTGGTCCAACAGCAGCCTACCCTACACATTTTCATTGGCAGCCACTCTGCTCTCCAAGATAAGAACATTGAAATGCATATTTATTCTAGTCTGTTTGAATATCTTTAGTGACATTCCCATTATTTTATTTTGCTATTGTTATGCCATTCTCGGGATAAGCCGTGGGTTTACGTCCAGGGTATCAATTGTCAATTCTGCTGCTGTGTCTTGAGCAAACGCAAACTATCTCACATTGACAAGACGTGAGCGTTTGCCTGTCCGCCTGTTAGTGAGTATGACAGAAAATGTCTCTGTAACAATACGTAGATAATAAATTGTTTAGAACTAAACCCACCTCAATCCAGGGATTTGTGAGCCCACACAAAGGTGGGAGTCTTTTCAATCCACACAGTTCAAGACTGAGGCTAACGGTTGCTTGGCAGTAACCATGCCACACACTCTTAGAAAAAAAAGGATTCAAAAGGGTTCTTCGACTGCCTACGAACTTTCTCTCCCCGCTTGACCACCTCCCTCAGATGACCATTCCGCTACCCAAGAATAGCAAAGTACCCTTTACTGGCTCAAACAGCTGACCAATCAGCCTGTTACCAACTCTTAGTAAACATTTGGAAAAATTGTGTTTGACCAGATACAATGCTATTTCACAGTAAACTAATTAACAACAGATATTCAGCACGCATATAGGGAAGGGCATTCAACATGTCCGGCACTTACACAAATGACTGATGATTGGCTGAGAGAAGCTGTTTTGTTAGACTTTATGCAGCTTTTGACATAATCTATCATAATCTGCTGCTGTTATGGATTTACATCCCCCGCTATAGTGTGGACCGAGAGTTACCTGTCTAACAGAACACAGAGGGTGTATTTTAATGGAAGCCTCTCCAACATAATCCAGGTAGAGTCAAGCATTCCCCAGGGCAGCTGTCTAGGCCCCTTACTTTTTAAAATCTTTATTAATGACCTGCCACTGGCTCTGAGTAAAGCCTGTGTGTCTATGTATGCTGATGACTCAACACTATACAGTCGTGGTCAAAAGTTTTGAGAATGACACAAATATTAATTTTCACAAAGTCTGCTGCCTCATTTTTTATGATGGCAATTTGCATATACTTCAGAATGTTATGAAGAGTGATCAGATGAATTGCAACTAATTGCAAAGTCCCTCTTTGCCATGAAAATGAACTTAATCCCCCCAAAACATTTCCACTGCATTTCAGCCCTGCCACAAAAGGACCAGCTGACATCATGTCAGTGATTCTCTCGTTAACACAGGTGAGAGTGTTGACGAGGACAAGGCTGGAGATCACTCTGTCATGTTGATTGAGTTAGAATAACAGACTGGAAGCTTTAAAAGGAGGATGGTGCTTGAAATCATTGTTCTTCCTCTGTTAACCATGGTTACCTGCAAGGAAACACGTGACGTCATCATTGCTTTGCACAAAAAGGGCTTCACAGGCAAGGATATTGCTACTAGTAAGATTGCACCTAAATCAACCATTTATCGTATCATCAAGAACTTCAAGGAGAGAGGTTCAATTGTTGTGAAGAAGGCTTCAGGGCGCCCAAGAAAGTCCAGCAAGCGCCGGGACCGTCTCCTAAAGTTGATTCAGCTGCGGGATCGGGGCACCACCAGTGCAGAGCTTGCTCAGGAATGGCAGCAGGCAGGTGTGAGTGCATCTGCACGCACAGTGAGGCAAATACTTTTGGAGGATAGCCTGGTGTCAAGAAGGGCAGCGAGGAAGCCACTTCTCTCCAGGAAAAACATCAGGGACAGACTGATATTCTGCAAAAGGTACAGGGATTGGACTGCTGAGGACTGGGGTAAAGTAATTTTCTCTGATGAATCCCGTTTCCGATTGTTTGGTGCATCCGGAAAAAAGCTTGTCTGGAGAAGACAAGGTGAGCGCTACCATCAGTCCTGTGTCATGCCAACAGTAAAGCATCCTGAGACCATTCATGTGTGGGGTTGCTTCTCAGCCAAGGGAGTGGGCTCACTCACAATTTTGCCTAAGAACACAGCCATGAATAAAGAATGGTACCAACACATCCTCCGAGAGCAACTTCTCCCAACCATCCAAGAACAGTTTGGTGATGAACAATGCCTTTTCCAGCATGATGGAGCACCTTGCATTAAGGCAAAAGTGATAACTAAGTGGCTCGGGGAACAAAACATCGAAATGTTGAGTCCATGGCCAGGAAACTCCCCAGACGTTAATCCCATTGAGAACTTGTGGTCAATCCTCAAGAGGTGGGTGGACAAACAAAAACCCACAAATTCGGACAAACTCCAAGCATTGATTATGCAAGAATGGGCTGCCATCAGTCAGGATGTGGCCCGGAAGTTAATTGACAGCATGCCAGGGCGGATTGCAGAGGTCTTGAAAAAGAAGGGTCAACACTGCAAATATTGACTCTTTGCCTAAACTTAATATAATTGTCAATAAAAGCCTTTGACACTTATGGAATGCTTGTAATTATACTTCAGTATACCATAGTAACATCTGACAAAAATATCTAAAAACACTGAAGCAGCAAACTTTGTGAAGACCAATACTTGTGTCATTCTCAAAACGTTTGACCACGACTGTACACATCAGCTACCACAGCAAGTGAAATCACTGCAACACTTAACAAAGAGCTGCAGTCAGTTTCAGAATGAGTGGCAAGAAATAAGTTAGTCCTAAATATTTCAAAAACTGAAAGCATTGTATTTGGGACAAATCATTCACTAAACCCTAAACCTCAACTAAATCATGTAATGAATAATGTGGAAATTGAGCAAGTTGAGGAGACTAAACTGCTTGGAGTAACCCTGGATTGTAAACTGTCATGGTCAAAACATATTAATGCAACAGTAGCTAAGATGGGGAGAGGTCTGTCCATAATAAAGTGTTACTCTGCCTTCTTAACAACACTATCAACGAGGCAGGTCCTACAGGCCCTAGTTTTGTCACACCTGGACTACTGTCTAGTCAGGTGACACAAAGAGGGACTTAGGACAATTACAATTGGCCCAGAACAGGAAAGCATGTCTGGCCCTTAAATGTACACGGAGAGCTAACATCCTGGCTCAAAGTAAAGGAGAGATTGATTTCATCACTACTTGTATTTGTGAGCGGTATTGACATGTTGAATGCTGTCTGTTTAATCTACTAGCACACAGATCGGACACTCATGCATACCCCACAAGACATGTCACCAGAGGTCTCTTCACAGTCCCCAAGTCCAGAACAGACTACGAGAGGCGCACAGTACTACACAGAGCCATGACTACATGGAACTCTATTCCACATCAAGTAACTCATGCAAGCAGTAAAATGTGATTAAAAAACAGATAATAAACACACCTTATGGAACAGCAGGGACTGTGAAGAGACACACACACACAGGTACAGACACATGCATGCACAAATGCATGACAACATAGACACTATACACACATGTACACATGGATTTTGTATTGTAGATATGTGGTAGTAGAGTAGTGGCCTGAGGGCACTTAATCTTTGCCTCGATCCTGACTAGTCTCCCAGTCCCTGTTGCTGAAAAACATCCCCACAGCATGATGCTGCCACCACCATGCTTCACCGTAGGGATGGTGCCAGTTTTCCTCCAGCCGTGATGCTTGGCATTCAGGCCAAAGAGTTTAATCTTGGTTTCATCAGACCAGAGAATCTTGTTTCTCATGGTCTGAGAGTCTTTAGGTGCCTTTTGGCAAACTCCAAGCGGGCTGTCATGTGCCTTTTACTGAGGAGTGGCTTCCGTCTGGCCACGCTACCATAAAGGCCTGATTGGTGGAGTGCTGCAGAGATGGTTGTCCTTCTGGAAGGTTCTCCCATCTCCACAGAGGAACTCTGGAGCTCTGTCAGAGTGACCATTAGGTTCTTGGTCACCTCCCTGACCAAGGCCCTTCTCCTCGATTGCTCAGTTTGGCCGGGCGGCCAGCTCTAGGAAGAGTCTTGGTGGTTCCAAACTTTTTCCATTTAAGAATGATGGAGGCCACTGTGTTCTTGGGGACCTTCAATGCTGCAAAAATGTTTTGGTACCCTTCCCCAGATCTGTGCCTCGACACAATCCTGTCTTGGAGCTCTACAGACAATTCCTTCGACCTCATGGCTTGGTTTTTGCTCTGACATGCATTGTCAACTGTGGAACCTTATATAGACAGGTGTGTGCTTTTCCAAATCATGTCCAATCAATTCAATTTACCACAGGTGGACTCCAATCAAGTTGGAGAAGTATCTCAAGGATGGTCAATGGAAACAGGATGCACCTGAGCTCAATTTCGAGTCTCATAGCAAAGGGTCTGAATACTTATGTAAATAAGGTATTTATGTTTTTAAGGTTTAATACATTTTCATACATTTCTAAAAACCTGTTTTCGCTTTGTCATTATGGGGTATTGTGTGTAGATTGCTGAGGATTTTTATTTATTTAAGAATTAGGCTGTAACGTAACAAAATGTGTAAAAAGTCAAGAAGTCTGAATACTTTCCGAAGGCACTGTACATATAAAAATATCACTCAAGCCATGAACTTTCTAATGACTGTCTATCTCATGATGTTGTGATGCAGTTTTTCTAAATTATTTGTATTTTTTGTGTGCTTTGAAGCACTATATAAGTTGGATAAATCATTATGAGTTATTATTATTATAAGATAACCCTTTTTGGTTCCAGGTAAAACCCTTTTGGGTTCCATGTAGAACCCTGTATGGAAAGGGTTCTACATGGAACCCAATAGGGTTCTACCTGAAACCAAAAAGGGTTCTTCAAAGGGTTCTCCTGTGGGGACAGCCGATGAACTCTTTTAGGTTCTAGATAGCACCTTTTTTTTCTACGAGTGCTCCATTCATTTCACCCCTAGACTCAGATGTTGTCCCTCAGCCCCTATTATTATCAAGTATTCTCTGCTGGAATTCTATGTGGACTAACACAATGTTCATAATGGTTTCTTAGGGAACACTTCAGAGAACACTTCAGTTGGACTACCTACATTTCCTTGAATCTCTCACTTCTCTATATTTTCTCGGGAAGTCAGTTTTGAAATAGCACTGTTAATATAGTGATTGAACTCTATCAGTGCAGTAAGAAACCGTATGATGTTGTATGTTTAAGCAGTGTCTAAGTTTCTATAATAAAACAAGGGCTTTACGACCTACCCGATACTTGGAATAAACACATTTCATGTCAGGGCTCAGGTTCAGTCAGTTTGCGACCTTGGTTCACTTGCCTCATGAGGTTATGGCAACAAAACCCACACTTGTGTGTACAAAACCCACACTTTGTTTTTTCCATACTGTGTCATATCCTGTCTTTGCAAGGAGACCTCATTAAAAAAAGTGGACAAACAGACAAACAGACAGACATACAGTGAGGGAGCATCACCACCTTGTATGGAATGGGCCTGTTGCACCAGGTTAGCATGGTCAATACTCTGTGTGCAGCCTCTCTGGAGGCAATGTGGGGAGGACACTCAACAGCCCTGGGGCCCACAGACAGCAGTGACTTACTGCCTACCTGGCAACTGTGACTAGTGGCTATACACTCTTAGAAAAAAAGGTGCTATCTAGAACCTAAAAGGGTTAATCGGCTGTCCCCATAGGAGAACCCTTTGAAGAACCCTTTTGGTTCCAAGTAGAACTGTTTTGGGAACCAAAAAGGGTTTTACCTGGAACCACAAAGGGTTTTACCTGGAACCAAAAAGGGTTTTACCTGGAACCAAAAAGGGTTCTCCTATGGCAGGGTTCCCCAACTGGCGGTATTTTAGTTTTGTTATTGTTGTACATAAAACACTGTTAAAACACCAGCAAATCAGCTCCAAGTGATTTTAATTTTGGAAATAGGTTCCAAAGTATTCCCATGCATAATGGAGAGATATATGTGATCGTATCCAAATGTAAGCAAGGTTTGAAAGGATTACGTTTAGTCAAATATTATATCTGTTTGGGCTTCTTGCAGTCTACAAAAATATTTGTAATTATGTTCTGGCCCCCTGACCATCCGCTCAAGAAAAAATTGTCCCGCTGCTGAATCTAGTTGATGATCCCTGTCCTATGGGGACAGCTGAAGTGCCCTTTTTTCTTCTCAACCTAAAGTACTAGAGACGTCAGATGACTTATTTTTCTGGTTACTAAGAACACTTTTTTTTGTTTTACGTCTGTATTCAACCTGACCCTAACGCCACATAAGACGTCAGAATGACGTCATATTGCAACCAGTTTTGCCCACTGACTGAGATCGTTTTCTAGAATAAAAACCGACCTCAAGGCAATAGCATGGATCTGTAATTTTGCCTTCAGCATTATCTGGCCTCAGGGAAAGGAGATCACTCAGGTTGTTTTTCAAATCTCAGGTGAAGTACACATACAGTGGGGGAAAAAAGTATTTAGTCAGCCACCAATTGTGCAAGTTCTCCCACTTAAAAAGATGAGAGAGGCCTGTAATTCTCATCATAGGTACACGTCAACTATGACAGACAAAATGAGAAAAGAAAATCCAGAAAATCACATTGTAGGATTTTTTATGAATTTATTTGCAAATTATGGTGGAAAATAAGTATTTGGTCAATAACAAAAGTTTCTCAATACTTTGTTATATACCCTTTGTTGGCAATGACACAGGTCAAATGTTTTCTGTAAGTCTTCACAAGGTTTTCACACACTGTTGCTGGTATTTTGGCCCATTCCTCCATGCAGATCTCCTCTAGAGCAGTGATGTTTTGGGGCTGTCGCTGGGCAACACAGACTTTCAACTCCCTCCAAATATTTTCTATGGGGTTGAGATCTGGAGACTGGCTAGGCCACTCCAGGACCTTGAAATGCTTCTTACGAAGCCACTCCTTCGTTGCCCGGGCGGTGTGTTTGGGATCATTGTCATGCTGAAAGACCCAGCCACGTTTCATCTTCAATGCCCTTGCTGATGGAAGGAGGTTTTCACTCAAAATCTCACGATACATGGCCCCATTCATTCTTTCCTTTACACGGATCAGTCGTCCTGGTCCCTTTGCAGAAAAACAGCCCCAAAGCATGATGTTTCCACCCCCATCCTTCACAGTAGGTATGGTGTTCTTTGGATGCAACTCAGCATTCTTTGTCCTCCAAACACGACGAGTTGAGTTTTTACCAAAAAGTTCTATTTTGGTTTCATCTGACCATATGACATTCTCCCAATCCTCTTCTGGATCATCCAAATGCACTCTAGCAAACTTCAGACGGGCCTGGACATGTACTGGCTTAAGCAGGGGGACATGTCTGGCACTGCAGGATTTGAGTCCCTGGCAGCGTAGTGTGTTACTGATGGTAGGCTTTGCTACTTTGGTCCCAGCTCTCTGCAGGTCATTCACTAGGTCCCCCCGTGTGGTTCTGGGATTTTTGCTCACCGTTCTTGTGATCATTTTGACCCCACGGGGTGAGATCTTGCGTGGAGCCCCAGATCGAGGGAGATTATCAGTGGTCTTGTGTCACAAGCTGGGCTAGAACTCCGGTCTCAGATGTGGGGAGCTGGGGGTTCTACCCCTTAGCCACAGAGGAGGTATAGTTGGACCCAAATGAAACACCCAAGGCAATACTCCAGGTAAGTAGATTTAATGTAACAAAAAGGTTCTTTGCACTTCAAAAATAGTCCAACAAAAGTTCTTCTCAGAAAGAGGTATATTAACAGAGGTAGAGTAACAAAACAGGAGGCAAAACAAAATAACTCCACGAGGGGAGAAAAACAAACTAAAGATAACTTAGAAAAGCTTACTTGGAAAGACACGGTGGGACAAAGCAGGAGACACATAGCCAGGACTCAAAAACCAAGTGAGGAACAGGGAAAAAACACAGCTAAAATACTCTAGGTGAAACAAGGCACAGGTGACCTGGATCAAGCTAATAAGGACACACGAGGAAGAACTAAGGCAGAGGGGAACACAGATGACCTCTAGAGGCCCGGAGACAAACAGGAGGCAGGAAGCTGACAGGACCCCCTCCTCTAGGAACGACTCCTGACGTTCCTTCCAGAACACCCTGGCCTCAGGGTGCGAAACTCTCGGATCAAACCTGGGTCCAGGATGTCCTTGGCTGGAACCCAGGAGCGCTCCTCTGGCCCGTAGCCCTCCCAGTCCACCAGATACTGCAGAGAGTTCTGGACCCTCCGGGAGTCCAGTATCCGGCGGACTGTGTAGGCTGGCTGGCCGTCAATGATCCTGGGAGGTGGCGGGGGTCTGCGTGGGGGGGGCAAAGGGAGAAGACAAGACAGGTTTAAGTAGTGAAACATGGAAAGTGGGGTTAATTCTAAGGGAGCGAGGGAGAACCAAACGATACGAAACAGGGTTAACCTTTCTTGCTATGCGGAAAGGGCCGATGTATTTCTGGGAAAGCTTCTTGGATCCGACCCGGAGGGGCAGGTTCTTAGTGGCCAACCAAACTCTCTGACCAGCTCGAAAACTAGGGGCCGTCCGGCGGCGGCGATTAGCCTGACTTTGGTATCTCTGGGAGGTCCGAAGGAGGGTACGCCTGGCCTTCTTCCAGGTCCGCCTACAGCGTTGGACAAAGCGCTGGGCCGAGGGAACACCAACTTGCGCCTCTTCCTCTGGAAATAATGGAGGGGTGTAACCGAACTGGCATTCGAAGGGGGACAATCCGGTGGCTGAGGACTGGAGGGTGTTGTGGGCATATTCAGCCCAAATGATATAGGTGGCCCAAGACGTGGGATTACTGGCCGCCATACACCGCAGGATGGTCTCCAGATCCTGATTAATCCGTTCCGTTTGGCCATTAGACTCTGGATGGAACCCCGACGATAGGCTGGCTGTGGCCCCAATAAGCCTGCAGAAGGCTCCCCAAAACCGGGACGAGAATTGGGGACCTCGGTCGGAGACCACGTCCAGGGGAATACCAAATATCCGGAAGACATGGTTCATGAGGAGCTCAGCAGTCTCCTTAGCCGAGGGCAGCTTGGGCAGGGGAATAAACCGGGCAGCCTTAGAGAACCGGTCTACCACCACTAGGATGACGGTGTTGCCCTGGGATGGAGGAAGTCCCGTAACAAAGTCCAGAGAAAGGTGTGACCATGGCCTTCGAGGAACAGGTAAGGGATGGAGCAGTCCCTGGGGTCGCTGGCGTGTCGACTTTCCCTGGTTGCACACAGGGCAGGCCTCAACATAGACCTGCACGTCCTTCTTGATGGACGGCCACCAAAACCGCCGTCGGAGGAATTCCAGTGTGCGAGCACTGCCTGGATGGCATGTCAAGGGCGACTCATGACCCCACTGCAAGACGCGGGCCCGAACAGAGAGAGGCACGTACAGGCGACCGGCAGGACCACCGCCTGGATCGGGCTCATGGACAAGGGCCTCTCGTACCCCTCTTTCAAGTTCCCACTGAAGAGGTGCGACGATCCTAGACCTCGGAATAATCGATGCCAAGGGCTTCTCTTGTACCTCGGGAGAATAGGCTCGAGACAGGGCATCCGGCTTGACGTTCTTGGTGCCAGGTCGGTAAGACAGGAGGAACTGGAATCGATTAAAGAAAAGGGACCATCGTGCTTGCCGAGGGTTCATCCGCTTAGCCTGTTGGAGATATTCCAGGTTCTTGTGGTCTGTGAGAACCTGGAAAGGATGCTGAGCCCCCTCAAGCCAATGGCGCCACTCTTCCAAGGCCAGCTTAACCGCAAGCAACTCTCGATCCCCCACGTGGTAGTTGCGCTCGGCCTCGGACAGGCGGCGAGACATGAAGGCACAAGGGTGTAATCTCCCATCCTCACCCCTCTGTGACAGGACGGCTCCCACCCCCACCTCTGAGGCGTCCACCTCCACCACGAAAGGTCTTTCTGGGTCAGGGATCACCAGAATCGGAGCAGAAGTGAAGCGGCGCTTGAGATCCTCGAAGGCCCCTGCTGCTTCCGGACCCCAGTGAATCTTGGTCCCTCCTCCCTTGGTAAGCGTCGTCAAAGGGGCTACCACAGAGCTGAAATTCTTAATGAACTTCCGATAGAAGTTAGAAAAGCCAATGAACCGTTGAACCTCCTTGACCGTGGCAGGTGTGGGCCAGCTGTGGACCGCTTTGACCTTCTTGGGATCCATCTCTAGGTGGCCGGGAGTGACAATAAACCCGAGAAACTGAGTCTGAGAAACATGAAACTCACACTTCTCAGGTTTAACGTAGAGGTGATTGTCAAGGAGCCTCTGGAGAACCCTGCTAACATGCCCCTCATGCTCCTTCAGTGACCTCGAGAAGATGAGGATATCGTCCAGGTACACGAAGACGAACAGATTAAGCATATCCCGGAGAACATCATTAATCAGGGCTTGGAATACTGCGGGGGGCATTGGTGAGCCCGAACGGCATCACCCGATATTCATAGTGCCCCGTGGGCGTGTTGAACGCCGTCTTCCATTCGTCCCCTTGCCGGATCCGGCACGAGATGGTAAGCATTGTGGAGATCCAGTTTAGTAAAAATGGAAGCCCCTTGAAGCAGCTCAAAAGCAGTGGCCATGAGAGGAAGGGGGGTATCGATTCCGAACCGTGATCTTGTTGAGTCCCGGTAATCAACACAAGGCCTAAGACCCCCGTCTTTCTTTTCAACAAAAGAAGCCCGCCCCAGCCGGGGAAGTAGAGGCACAGATGAGGCCGGCTGCCAAGGACTCCTTAATGTAGGTGTCCATAGCTGCTTGCTCGGGGGAGGATAAGGAAAGATCCGACCTCTAGGAGGGCAGCAACCAGGGAGTAGATCAATGGCACAGTCATACGTGCGATGAGGCGGTAAGGAAGTAGCCAGGGCCTTGCTGAACACTGCCTTGAACCGATGGTAAACACTGGGGACTCGGGAGACGTCAACAGACTCTTGAAACTGGGTACTAGGGGCTGAGGGACTCTGAAGCATGCAGGTGAGTTGGCAAGTGGAACCCCAGTTTAGAATGGTGCCAGTAGGCCAGTCGATCTGGGGATTATGTCTGCATAGCCAAGGGTGACCCAGGATAATAGGATACTCGGGAGAGTCAATGAGATAGAAGGTCTCCTCCTGCTGGTGTTGAGAGATAGTAAGTCGCAGGGACTGAGTCGCCTCAGTAACCTTTCCTGGTTCCAGAGGTCTGCCATCTAAGGCTGTAACTGCCTGGGGTTGAGGAAGTAATTGGGTAGGGATCTTGAGTTCCTTAGCCAAGGTTACATCCATGAAATCACCTGCGGCACCGGAATCGATCATAGCCTGGACCCGATGCTGGTGGCCCTCCCAGGACAGAGTGGCTGGAATAGCTAGGACAGCGTTAGTAGGAGGAGCTCTAATTTTCCCCATCACAACCCTCCTGTAGCTGGGCGGGGACAGGCGTTTCCCCAGCTCGGGGCAAGTGGAGCGGAAGTGGCCGGCAACCCCGCAGTAGAGGCACCGACGCTCCCTCATGCGACGTTCCCTTTCGTTGGGAGAAAGCCTGGAACGGCCTAACTGCATGCTCTCCGGGGAATCCTGGAGCAGTTCAGGAGCCGGGAAGCTCTGAATGACGGAGTCCAAACAGGAGAAACAGAGCTGCTCAGAGGAACCTGGGACTGAGACACCTGGCGGCGAGCCGTTCTCCGCTCTCTTAGACGATTGTCCAGGCGGATGGCCAAGGCTATGAGGGACTCGAGATCTCCAGCTGGTTCTCGGGTGGCTAACTCATCTTGAAGGGGCTCAGATAACCCTCCCTGAAAACAGACCCTCAGCGCTTCATCATTCCACCCGCTCCTTGCTGCTATGGTCCGGAATTCAATGGCAAAATCTGCCGTGCTTTGGGGACCCTGACGGAGAGACAGAAGGCGCTTGGAAGCCTCCCGCCCACTGACAGGATGATCGAACACCCGCTTGAACTCCTCTACAAATGCAGCGTAGGAGTCACAACAGGCCTCCTGGGACTGCCACACCGCAGAGGCCCAGGCGAGCGCCTTGTCTGAAAGAAGGGTAATGATGTAGGCAATCTTGGAACGGTCTGTGGGAAAACTTGAGGGTTGGAGCTCGAAGGTGAGGGAGCATTGGGTGAGGAAACCCTGGCAAGAGCTTGGATCCCCAGAAACGGGCTTGGGAGGTGGTAGTCGGGGCTCCGCCACTGGAGAAGGCCTGTCGTCACTGGGGGGTGACCTGGAGGAAGGGAGAGGACCAGGGAGGCGTTCAAAGAGCTGGTGGAGGGAACTCATCATTTCGGCCAGGAGTTGAGAATGACTAGCCATCAGCTCTTCTTGTCGGCTGAGAACGGCTTCATGGCGCTGGAAAGATGCCTCATGTCGAGTGATCACCGCCAACAGGTCCTGGGAACTGAGTGTTTCTGGGTCCATGATTGACTTGGTTTTTCTGTCACAAGCTGGGCTAGAACTCCGGTCTCAGATGTGGGGGAGCTGGGGGTTCTACCCCTTAGCCACAGAGGAGGTATAGTTGGACCCAAATGAAACACCCAAGGCAATACTCCAGGTAAGTAGATTTAATGTAACAAAAAGGTTCTTTGCACTTCAAAAATAGTCCAACAAAAGTTCTTCTCAGAAAGAGGTATATTAACAGAGGTAGAGTAACAAAACAGGAGGCAAAACAAAATAACTCCACGAGGGGAGAAAAACAAACTAAAGATAACTTAGAAAAGCTTACTTGGAAAGACACGGTGGGACAAAGCAGGAGACACATAGCCAGGACTCAAAAACCAAGTGAGGAACAGGGGAAAAAACACAGCTAAAATACTCTAGGTGAAACAAGGCACAGGTGACCTGGATCAAGCTAATAAGGACACACGAGGAAGAACTAAGGCAGAGGGGAACACAGATGACCTCTAGAGGCCCGGAGACAAACAGGAGGCAGGAAGCTGACAGTCTTGTATGTCTTCCATTTCCTAATAATTGCTCCCACAGTTGATTTCTTCAAACCAAGCTGCTTACCTATTGCAGATTCAGTCTTCCCAGCCTGGTGCAGGTCTACAATTTTGTTTCTGGTGTCCTTTGACAGCTCTTTGGTCTTGGCCATAGTGGAGTTTGGAGTGTGACTGTTTGAGGTTGTGGACAGGTGTCTTTTATACTGATAACAAGTTCAAACAGGTGCCATTAATACAGGTACCGAGTGGAGGACAGAGGAGCCTCTTAAAGAAGAAGTTACAGGTCTGTGAGAGCCAGAAATCTTGCTTGTTTGTAGGTGACCAAATACTTATTTTCCACCATAATTTGCAAATAAATTCATAAAAAATCCTACAATGTGATTTTCTGGATTTTTTCCCCTCCATTTTTCTGTCATAGTTGATGTGTACCTATGATGAAAATTACAGGCCTCTCTCATCTTTTTAAGTGGGAGAACCTGCACAATTGGTGGCTGACTAAATACTTTTTTCCCCCACTGTATACACTGGTATACAACTTCATACACCTTGTGACTTGTGTTGACTACGCTGACAGGAGACATACAGTATACAGATGTCAGAAAATAATGCTGCAGCTGAATAAATATTTAGAATCGCCGCCAGGGAGCAGCTGGAAGCGGTGTTTGTATACGATGCACACCGTATTCAGGGCCGGATTAAGAAATCATAGGCCCCGGGCTTTGTTTTTTTTATAGGCCCCCCTGCCCCACCCACATTTCCAGTGGCACACTGACTCTCACCTAATGATGAAGATGATGGCCGATGCGGTTGCCGTGGCCGATGCGCTCACCGTGGCAATAGTCTATCTGAAGATGAGCTACTTTGAAAAACAGTGCTGCTGTTCGCCAAAAATTGGGAGTTGTTGAGAATCTTTTTTATTCTATTGGTTCTACAGACAGATTAGTCTTCTCTTTTCAGCAGTAGGCATTTGCATTCCAAACTGTACGTTTTTCCTGCAATTATATTTTGAAATCTGCAAAAGGTAAACCGACAGCTGCAACCAACCACAGAAATATAATCCATAGATGACAGTTCCCATTCAAGTCAGGACTGGCATCCATTGCTAGTGTACCCATTAGTTTAACAGTCACATTGCCAGGGTAAGAGGCTACAACGCAACAAGCTGTAGCCTATATTTGGTGCACATGCTGCCCAAACTGCGGCCTTCCAGACTGTAGGCATACCAGTAACTACCAAAATAAAGGAAACACTTGAGTAAACAAGGGATACAAAGTATATGTATGGGGTGCATTTTCCTGGCATGGTTTAGGTCCACTTGTAGAATCTATGCCAAGGCACATGGAGCTGTTCTGGCAGCTCGTGGTGGCCCAACACCCTTTTAAGACACTTTATGTTGGTGTTTCCTTAATTTTGGCAGATACCTGTATGTGCTTGTGATAAAACTTAATCCAGTTATTTTTGATAAACTATTGACCCTCTGTGGCTTAAGTATGCTCTCTGGTGTATTTTGAACATTGAGAGCGGGCTCATGTGGTTGGATAAACATTATAATAATACAAAAATTACATTATTTATATTTGTATTTGTTTCGCCTCTTGGGCCCCCTACGGGCTTGGGCCCCGCCCCCGACTCACACAATTGACCAGTCACATTTATTTATTATGCAGTTTATTTAAAAAAAATTGTTAATCAGTTACCCAATCAAGGCAGGGCCCCCCAGTTCAGGTGAGCTGACACCTTGGGCGGTTGATTCGTGAGTTGCCCTTCGTGCCCGCTCCCATACCCTATAATTCTGTATTTCTTTGTGACTAATTTGTATACATGTAGACCAGAAAAGCCACATCCCTGATTGGCAGATGAGTGCCAACCCTGATTAGAAGCACCTGCTACTCATCGGTTGTTCTTTACAAATGCTGTTTTGAATTAAAAGAAAATTGTACGTACACACTGAAGAAGGCTGTAAAGCCGAAACGTCTGTGTACGCTATCCCTGATATAAAAACATTTAATAATGAAGTAAGCTTTATGCGACATCTTTTTGAGTGCGAACCCATTACACCTTTTTGTTTGTCTGAATTTGCGGGTTTTACGCACCAGCCAAGCTTCTGGGAGAACATGATAGTTCTCTTTTGATTAAATAGGGCCCCCCAGTTACCCACTTGGGCCCCTACCTCCTCTACTCCCCCCATCTGATGATTAGCAGAGCGGCAGCAGGCAGCAGCAGGCAGTCTACACTCATTGAGAGCGTGCTCCTGAGTCTTCCTGTGGTTGGCGGTTGCAGTAAAAAAATATAAAAGATATTACATTTACATTTACATTTACATCATTTAGCAGACGCTCTTATCCAGAGCGACTTACAAATTGGTGCATTCACCCTATAGCCAGTGGGATAACCACTTTACAATTTTTTTTTTTTTTTTTTTTTTGGGGGGGGGGTAAGGTGGGGTAGAAGGATTACTTTATCCTATCCCAAGTATTCCTTAAAGAGGTGGGGTTTCAAGTGTCTCCGGAAGGTGATGAGTGACTCCGCTGTCCTGGCGTTGTGAGGGAGCTTGTTCCACCATTGGGGTGCCAGAGCAGCGAACAGTTTTGACTGGGCTGAGCGGGAACTATGCTTCCGCAGAGGAAGGGGAGCCAGCGGGCCAGAGGTGGATGAACGCAATGCCCTCGTTTGGGTGTAGGGACTGATCAGAGCCTGAAGGTACGGAGGTGCCGTTCCCCTCACTGCTCCATAGGCAAGCACCATGGTCTTGTAACGGATGCGAGCTTCAACTGGAAGCCAGTGGAGTGTGCGGAGGAGGGGGGTGACGTGAGAGAACTTGGGAAGGTTGAACACCAGACGGGCTGCGGCATTCTGGATGAGTTGTAGGGGTTTAATGGCACAGGCAGGGAGCCCAGCCAACAGCGAGTTGCAGTAATCCAGACGGGAGATGACAAGTGCCTGGATTAGGACCTGTGCCGCTTCCTGTGTAAGGCAGGGTCGTACTCTCCGAATGTTGTAGAGCATGAACCTGCAGGATCGGGTCACCGCCTTGATGTTAGCGGAGAACGACAGGGTGTTGTCCAGGGTCACGCCAAGGCTCTTCGCACTCTGGGAGGAGGACACAACGGAGTTGTCAACCGTGATGGCGAGATCATGGAACGGGCAGTCCTTCCCCGGGAGGAAGAGCAGCTCCGTCTTGCCAGGGTTCAGCTTGAGGTGGTGATCCGTCATCCATACTGATATGTCTGCCAGACATGCAGAGATGCGATTCGCCAACTGGTTATCAGAAGGGGGAAAGGAGAAGATTAGTTGTGTGTCGTCAGCGTAGCAATGATAGGAAAGGCCATGTGAGGATATGACAGAGCCAAGTGACTTGGTGTATAGAGAGAATAGGAGAGGGCCTAGAACTGAGCCCTGGGGGACACCAGTGGTGAGAGCACGTGGTGCGGAGATAGATCCTCGCCACGCCACCTGGTAGGAGCGACCTGTCAGGTAGGACTCAATCCAAGAGTGAGCAGGGCCGGAGATGCCCAACTCGGAGAGGGTGGAGAGGAGGATCTGATGGTTCACAGTATCAAAGGCAGCAGATAGGTCTAGAAGGATAAGAGCAGAGGAGAGAGAGTTAGCTTTAGCAGTGCGGAGAGCCTCCGTGACACAGAGAAGAGCAGTCTCAGTTGAATGACCAGTCGTCTGCGTAGCAATGATAGGAGAGACCATGTGAGGATATGACAGAGCCAAGTGACTTGGTGTATAGGGAGAAAAGGAGAGGGCCTAGAACTGAGCCGCCACGCCACTTATACTACATATATAATATATACTGTATATATTATATATGTAGTATATATTTTATATATATATATATATATATACAGTACCAGTCAAAAGTTTGGACACACCTACTCATTCTAGGGTTTTTCTTTATTTTTTACTATTTTCTACATTGTAGAATCATAGTGAAGACATCAAAACTATGAAATAACACATATGGAATCATGTAGGAACCAAAAAAGTGTTAAACAAATCAAAATATATTTTAGATTCTTCAAAGTAGCTACGCTTTGCCTTGATGACAGCTTTGCACACTCTTGGCATTCTCTCAACCAGCTTCATGAGGAATGCTTTTCCAACAGTCTTGAAGGAGTTCCCACATATGCTGAGCACTTGTTGCCTGCTTTTCCTTCACTCTGTAGTCCAACTAATCTGAAACCATCTGGGGTGGTCTAGTGGTATTATATATGTAGGCAGCTGCCCTAACCACTAGACCACCCCAGTCCACACTTGAACTCAATTTTGACCTTAGCATAAACTTGACACTTAGTGGAGACCACTATCACTCGTGTTATTAACGTATATAAAATGACAGTTGTTGATGTGTATGGCTGCATTTCAGAACATTTTTTGTAAAACATTTCAGTAATAGGACTAGCGTTTGAGCGAGCGAGAGAGAAAATTAGGCGCAGCAATGTGCACACGGCGGTAGGGCTATGCACAAATGTTCCAAAATGCAATTTGCGGGAAAACACCATGCGAGCGATTTCATGGAAAGAGATGGAAATATCAGTTCGAAATTTAGAAAAAGAGGGGGAGATCTTAAGATGCAACAACTATCATGGGTTGCTAATATGACTGGGATAATACCTTTGGCTGCTAGACAATGAAAGAAAGTTAAAAGAAAACCAACAGGAGAACACATATGAGGAAGTCTTTGTAAAATAATTGCCTCTACATTTCTATGGTGGGATTTTGGCTATAGGCTGCTTTGAAGCAAGGTAAGACATGCCTCATAATATGAAAAATAACGTCCAGGTTTCAAACTATTTAAGGACCAATAAAAATATAGCGATACTAATGATAGGCCTAACTGTCTTTTGGTAGATGGAAAGGCTTTCCCGAAAACCTTAAATGAAATGTAAACTAATTACAAAGTACGCTATGCCTACCTGGCAGAATGATATCATGATTATTTGCTTCAGTCCAGTGGCCATTATTTTAGTTTTTTAGTTTTCCCAGACCTCAAAAGTGGACTCCTGATGTGGTTTAAGCATTGTTATGGACTTAGAACATCTAATTTAGTTGTTTTTCTATAAATAAATAAAATGTGACTTTATGAGCAGCATTCAGTTGACAGCCTAATTTATCTGTTTCTACATCCTTTATGCTGCTTTTCTTCCAGACAAGTTTGATCATAACATTTGATCCAGACTACCTATTAGCGACACGGCGTTAGCAGCAATATCTGGGACAAGCCACCCACAGAGAGAGAATAGAACATCAGGATGCCAGCATGCAAATAGTCTCGAGAGGTGGTCTGAGTTCGGTTCGCTTGAATTCCGTGTTCCGGTTTCCTTTTTTAGGACAATGTGAACGCAAAGCTCCCTAGCTTCGCTTATCATTATTCCCGCACCACACACTAGACTACTGCAACAGCGTTTCCCCTGCCAAAAAAAACTCACATTGGTGCCACAAAAGAGAGAAGATGATGATGTGCAGGTTCGCAGAAAAAAATGTGTGCTGTGTTTGGACATTGATTAGCGATTGTCAAGGACGCACAGAAATTCCAAAATGTGTGGAGTTTTTAGTTCAGATTATTTGTTTGCAATACAGTGGGGAGAACAAGTATTTGATACACTGCCGATTTTGCAGGTTTTCCTACTTACAAAGCATGTAGAGGTCTGTAATTTTTATCATAGGTACACTTCAACTGTGAGAGATGGAATCTAAAACAAAAATCCAGAAAATCACATTGTATGATTTTTAAGTAATGAATTTGCATTTTATTGCATGACATAAGTAGTTGATACATCAGAAAAGCAGAACTTAATATTTGGTACAGAAACCTTTGTTTGCAATTACAGAGATCATACGTTTCCTGTAAGTCTTGACCAGGTTTGCACACACTGCAGCAGGGATTTTGGCCCACTCCTCCATACAGACCTTCTCCAGATCCTTCAGGTTTCGGGGCTGTCGCTGGGCAATACAGACTTTCAGCTCCCTCCAAAGATTTTCTATTGGGTTCAGGTCTGGAGACTGGCTAGGCCACTCCAGGACCTTGAGATGCTTCTTACGGAGCCACTCCTTAGTTTTAATCCATGACGGCGTGGTGTGTTACTAATGGTTTTCTTTGAGACTGTGGTCCCAGCTCTCTTCAGGTCATTGACCAGGTCCTGCCGTGTAGTTCTGGGCTGATCCCTCACCTTCCTCATGATCATTGATGCCCCACGAGGTGAGATCTTGCATGGAGCCCCAGACCGAGGATGATTGACCGTCATCTTGAACTTCTTCCATTTTCTAATAATTGCGCCAACAGTTGTTGCCTTCTCACCAAGCTGCTTGCCTATTGTCCTGTTGCCCATCCCAGCCTTGTGCAGGTCTACAATTTTAACCCTGATGTCCTTACACAGCGCTCTGGTCTTGGCCATTGTGGAGAGGTTGGAGTCTGTTTGATTGTGTGTGTGGACAGGTGTCTTTTATACAGGTAACGAGTTCAAACAGGTGCAGTTAATACAGGTAATGAGTGGAGAACAGGAGGGCTTCTTAAAGAAAAACTAACAGGTCTGTAAGAGCCAGAATTCTTACTGGTTGGTAGGTGATCAAATACTTATGTCATGCAATAAAATGCAAATTAATTACTTAAAAATCATAGAATGTGATTTTCTGGATTTTTGTTTTAGATTCCGTCTAATTTTCACAGTTGAAGTGTACCTATGATAAAAATTACAGACCTCTACATGCTTTGTAAGTAGGAAAACCTGCAAAATCGGCAGTGTATCAAATACTTGTTCTCCCCACTGTATGTGACCTATAGGCTAAGAGAGCTTCATAAGCTGTTTATTGATTGTGGTGTTTGAATAGTGTGATAAGACAATATATTTGGTGAAAATCACAACATAGGGTACAAAATCTATTCTAGCTCTTAAAGGGGCAGTAGCCTACCTTGGGTGTACAATTTTCAATTACAGCATTATTTATTCTGCAGTTATTCTATTGCTATTTATTCTGTTACCAATCAAATGTACATGTTAATAGTATCTTCTGATTACAATTATTCTTTCTCATATTTTAACTAAATGCAATCTAATAGCTTCCAAAATGTAAGTAGGTATATCTAGCTGTCTGATAACACATTCTGATTGAATGGCTTGTCATGCACTTTGTAAAAACCCAGAGAAAACTGATACTTAATCAGTTGTACAACTTAATGCATTCCACTGAAATGTGTCTTCCACATTTAACCCAACCCCTCTGAACCAGAGTGGTGCGGGGGGCTGCCTTAACTGACATCCACGTCATCGGTGCCTGGGGAACAGTGGGTTAACTGCCTTGCTCAGGGGCAGAACAACCAATTTTTACCTTGTCAGCTCGGGGATTTGATCCAGCAACCTTTTGGTTACTGGCCCAAAGCTCCTACCCGCCAGGCTACCTGCCGACAGAGTGCATGTTTGAAAAAGATGTTGGTTCCTTTCTAAACATAGCAATATGAATGCAAAGAGGACAAGGGCCACAAAATAGTTGAAGTGAACTGGCAAAAGAGCTGAGTCTCATTCAAAGGCAAGGGCAGTGTGAATACGAAGAGAACTGAGTCAACCCCAGAGTTGACTTTAAAGAGGACTAGATGTGAAAACACCCTAAGTGAAAATCCAACTTAAGTGGAAGTTAAAACAATATAGACAGCCTGAGCCAAGCTGAATGGATAGAGTGTGAAAGGAGGGGTAATGAACCATGTCAACAGGGGAGGATTGGCTCAGATCGGTTCAGTGTCATGGAGGAAAGCCAGCCCTCCTCAGTCCTCAGCTCCAAATGACGGGTTCAGTCACAGTTCAGGAGGTGATGATCAGGGCGCTCATCCCGCTGAAGCATGCCCCTCTACTGAACTTCAAATAAAGACTGCTACCCAAATTACACTTCTTTTGATCAGGGCCCATAGAGCTCTGGTCAAAAGTAGTCCACCATGTATATAGGGAATAGGGTGCCATTTGGGATGCACACAAAAAGTTCCATCCTCATAGTCTGACTGCTGAGTCAGAAAGACATGACAAGACTGGGCCACGGCAGCAGTGCTATCCAAGGAATCTCTTCCCCTCACCGTCAGGCAGGGAATTTTCACTCCAAACTACAATCAGAGAGGAAACTATTAGCGTCAATTAAAGCGACGATTTCTCTGCCAAATTGTCATAGTGATTATTTTTCATGCGGAGCGCTGCACAGTACAGTAAAACAAAATGTGCATCAAGGGTGTAATGTGAGTAGAGGTTTTGCAAACACTCTACTCACATTAAACCCTTGATGCACATTCTGTTTTACTGTAATTAAACCCTTGATGCACATTCTGTTTTACTGTAATTAAACCCTTGATGCACATTCTGTTTTACTGTAATTAAACCCTTGATGCACATTTTGTTTTACTGTAATTAAACCCTTGATGCACATTCTGTTTTACTGTACTGTGCAGCGCTCCGCATGAAAAATAACACTGAGTGTGTGGTTGAAAATTTGGCAGAATTTCACTAAAAGCCTTATGGTTGTGTTACCTTACACTACTTTACATATACATGTTACATGTAGCTAACTACATCACTTTGATTACAAGCATGCATAACAATCAGGGGCGTCATGCCACCCATTGGTAGTGGGTGGAAGATGGAGAATTTTGTATTTTTCACCTGAAACAGCTTTTTTCCCTGCAATCTAGAGCCATAATCATTATGCTTAATTCTATGTAAAAAATTCTATGTCTATTTTTCTGTATATGTAAGCATATCCTCTTGAGCTGTCGGTATCCTCCTGACTGGTGGTTCTTTTTTTTTTTTATAAAATAAATATGCTTCTCTGCATCTTTGCTAAAATCTGGGTAAAAGATTCAAAGGAATGTGAGTCTTATTCAGACAGTACATTTAGTTATTGCTTGCTTTTCTAAAGTCTACCAACCTTGCCAGCAGGCATGCCAGCTGAGATAGTTAGACAGGCTAGCTACTCTAACTTGATTGATAGCCTGAAATGGCTTCTTGGTAGCTGGTTATGAGGTTGAGAGATTTAGAACCTATGAAAAATCTTTAAAAAACTGGACAAATCTAAGGGGGCACCTGTGCACTCTTTGGGCATGACGCCTCTGATAACAATCATCTAGATTTGGCAGACTACCTACACTATCTTAGAGATACAGTAACATGGTGTACTGAGCAGGACTGTTAATTACATCCAGCCTACTATACATATGGCATGCAAAAACAGTAAGCTGCCATTTCTGCTGAACTTTTCACTGCTTCATTTTTTGTGTGTACTTCTGCAAAAGATGAGACACTGCACCATATGGAGAGAGAAACAGCAGTCATTGTACAGTCTGCGTCTCAGGAAGCGTGTGTTGCACAGCAATGGCTCATTAGCACTGGATTGTACTCTCTAAAAGACACATACCGGATTCCTCTCAGGAGTGTCATGAAAATCTTGGGTTGTACGGGAAATGTGTCTGGTGTGTGTGTGCTTGTGTGAGGGAGAGAGAGAGAGGAAGAGAAAGCTAGTTACCAACTCTTCCCTTGTTGCTAAGCCTCTCCCCTGCCCTCATTCTTACTAGAACTTTGTCCTCTGGATTTTGCAGACCTGACACATCCACTAAAAGAGGTTTGTCAGGATGTTACCCTCTATTGCAGTGTTTTCCACAAGCACATGGAGTAGCCAGCAAAATAGAAAAAGTAGCCAGCCAGGATTCCCTGGTGCTGGGGCGGTGCCCCCGGGTAAATCATATTTTACCGAACAAGCTCTATTTTGGTGGCCTTTGGTACATTCTGATGACTCGATTCTATCCGAAATACACAGCGAAATTATTGAATATTTATTAGTTTACCTTGAGTTGTGGTATTGTGTTTACAATTTAAATTACTGAAAATGTATGAATTCAGTGTATTAATCATGGACTTTGCTACACAGAAAGCAGCAGTTGACTACACTATTGTCAACACTTTGATTAAATCAGTAGACCTATATCAATATATTTGAAAATACCATATACAGTGCCTTCAGAAAGTATTCATACCCCTTGACTTATTCCACATTTTGTTGTGTTACAGCCTGAATTAAAAATTGATTAAATAGAAATGTTTTGACATTTTTGCAAATATATTGAAAATGAAATACAGAAATATCTCATTTACATACAGTGGCTTGTGAAAGTATTCACCCCTCTTGGCATTTTTCCTATTTTGTCGCCTTACAACCTGGAATTAAAATGGATTTTTTGGGGGTTTGTATCATTTATTTACACAACATGCCTACCACTTTGAAGATGCAAAATATATTTTCTTGTGAAACAAACAAGAAATAAGACAAAAAAACAGAAAACTTGAGCGTGCATAACTATTCACCCCCCAAAGTCAATACTTTGTAAAGCCACCTTTTGCAACAATTACAGCAGCAAGTCTCTTGGGGTATGTCTCTATAAGCTTGGCACATCTAGCCACTGGGATTTTTGCCCATTCTTCAAGGCAAAACTGCTCCAGCTCCTTCAAGTTGGATGGGTTCCGCTGGTGTACAGCAATCTTTAAGTCATACCACAGATTCTCAATTGGATTGAGGTCTGGGCTTTGACTAGGCCATTCCAAGACATTTGAATGTTTCCCCTTAAACCACTCAAGTGTTGCTTTAGCAGTATGCTTAGGGTCATTGTCCTGCTGGAAGGTGAACCTCCATCCCAGTCTCAAATCTCTGGAAGACTGAAACAGGTTTCCCTCAAGAATTTCCCTGTATTTAGCACCATCCATCATTCCTTCAATTCTGACCAGTTTCCCTGCCGATGAAAAACATCCCCACAGCATGATGCTGCCACCACCATGCTTCACTAAATGTGATGAGTTTGCGGCATATTTCAGAGATAAGGTAACCAACATTAGGCTGGGTATCAGTCAAGCAAGACCTGATGAGAAGTTTGATGATATGTGCCCCAGCCTACTACGCAAAAGCACTATGGATTTATTGTCCCTGGTTGACACAGACATGCTCAGGAAAGTGATATCACAACTTAAGCCTGCCTTCTCGATCCTACCCCCACCACCTTCTTCAAAACAGTTTTTAATTGCATATCTGAAGAAGTGCAAGCTATTGTTAATCACTCCCTGTTCACAGGCACTTTCCCCACTGCACTAAAAACTGCTATGGTGAAACCCCTTCTGAAGAAAAGTAATCTAGATTCTTCAGCTCTTAGCAATTTTCAGCCAATCTCCAACCTTCCATTCTAAAGCAAAATTCTGGAGAAATTAGTGTTCAAACAGCTAAATTATTTTGTTCATTGCCAACTGTATTTTTTGAAGAATTCCAATCTGGTTTTCGTGCCCATATTACAACCTATGTTGTGATAATTGCGTTGTTTGCTCTATAACCCATTCGTTCATATGCCACCGTGATATACTGTACAATAAGGCAGAAACAACAAAAAGACAACAGTCACAGAGTGGCGGAATAACTTCAACTACACATACGTTTGTTTCCTCACAAAACCGGAGAGCAACATCTGTCCGGTGAAGTCCACAAAGCAAATATTGCATGTAACAAACAGTTATATGACCTGCAGCATGGTCAAGCAAGTTAATGTTTCCGACAGTTTACTAAACAACTACTGATTTAGAACCACAGAATTACCGCAAGTCAGCACAAAGACAACAGGAGCACTGCCTCCGCTATTCCAGCACCATTTCAACTTAAACATTTAAACATCATCAAATCAACAAGGCAATATATGCTTAGTTTAATACACTGAAAGAAAACTTAAAGATACCAAAAACAATTTAGTCCAATCAATGTTGCTAAATATCATGTGGCTGTCCATGGAACTGATTTCTGTCTGTCTGTCTGTGTGTGTGTGTGTCTGTGTGTGCGTGCTTGCGTGCACAAGTTTAAAAAATACCTACAGTACTTGTAGACTAGTTGAACGCCAATGCAATCTTCCTCTCTTTTATGTTGGCAAAACGGTCTAAGGTGCTGTCATACAGTACGCTTTTAGTTTTTGTTTTCATAGGCTACCTAGCTAAAATGCTTGCTAGCCTAACTTCCTCGCATGGGCAACAATGAACCAGCTAAGTTAGCTAGCTAGTTAATGTGAGTCTACTAGGCTACATCTAGGCTACATATTGAACTTCAATTGTCTCAGGCCAGTGGCACAACATATACAGTGGGGAAAAAAAGCATTTAGTCAGCCACCAATTGTGCAAGTTCTCCCACTTAAAAAGATGAATGAGGCCTGTAATTTTCATCATAGGTACACGTCAACTATGACAGACAAAATGAGAAAAAAAATCCAGAAAATCACATTGTAGGATTTTTTATGAATTTATTTGCAAATTATGGTGGAAAATAAGTATTTGGTCAATAACAAAAGTTTCTCAATACTTTGTTATATACCCTTTGTTGGCAATGACACAGGTCAAACGTTTTCTGTAAGTCTTCACAAGGTTTTCACACACTGTTGCTGGTATTTTGGCCCATTCCTCCATGCAGATCTCCTCTAGAGCAGTGATGTTTTGGGGCTGTCGCTGGGCAACACAGACTTTCAACTCCCTCCAAAGATTTTCTATGGGGTTGAGATCTGGAGACTGGCTAGGCCACTCCAGGACCATGAAATGCTTCTTACGAAGCCACTCCTTCATTGCCCGGGCGGTGTGTTTGGGATCATTGTCATGCTGAAAGACCCAGCCATGTTTCATCTTCAATGCCCTTGCTGATGGAAGGAGGTTTTCACTCAAAATCTCACGATACATGGCCCCATTCATTATTTTCTTTACACGGATCAGTCGTCCTGGTCCCTTTGCAGAAAAACAGCCCCAAAGCATGATGTTTCCACCCCCATGCTTCACAGTAGGTATGGTGTTCTTTGGATGCAACTCAGCATTCTTTGTTCTCCAAACACGACAAGTTGAGTTTTTACCAAAAAGTTCTATTTTGGTTTCATCTGACCATATGACATTCTCCCAATCCTCTTCTGGATCATCCAAATGCACTCTAGCAAACTTCAGATGGGCCTGGACATGTACTGGCTTAAGCAGGGGGACACGTCTTGCACTGCAGGATTTGAGTCCCTGGCGGCGTAGTGTGTTACTGATGGTAGGCTTTGTTACTTTGGTCCCAGCTCTCTGCAGGTCATTCACTAGATCCCCCCGTGTGGTTCTGGGATTTTTGCTCACCGTTCTTGTGATCATTTTGACCCCACGGGGTGAGATCTTGCGTGGAGCCCTAGATCGAGGGAGATTATCAGTGGTCTTGTATGTCTTCCATTTCCTAATAATTGCTCCCACAGTTGATTTCTTCAAACCAAGCTGCTTACCTATTGCAGATTCAGTCTTCCCAGCCTGGTGCAGGTCTACAATTTTGTTTCTGGTGTCCTTTGACAGTTCTTTGGTCTTGGCCATAGTGGAGTTTGGAGTGTGACTGTTTGAGGTTGTGGACAGGTGTCTTTTATACTGATAACAAGTTCAAACAGGTGCCATTAATACAGGTAACGAGTGGAGGACAGAGGAGCCTCTTAAAGAAGAAGTTACAGGTCTGTGAGAGCCTGAAATATTGCTTGTTTGTAGGTGACCAAATACTTATTTTCCACCATAATTTGCAAATAAATTCATTAAAAATCCTACAATGTGATTTTCTGGATTTTTTTCCCCTCAATTTGTCTGTCATAGTTGACGTGTACCTATGATGAAAATTACAGGCCTCTCTCATCTTTTTAAGTGGGAGAACTTGCACAATTGGTGGCTGACTAAATACTTTTTTTCCCCACTGTACATTTACATTTAAGTCATTTAGCAGACGCTCTTATCCAGAGCGACTAAGAAATTGGTGCATTCAACTTAGGATAGCCAGTGGGACAACCACTTTTTTTATGGGGGGTAGAAGGATTACTGTTATACTATTCCAGGTATTCCTTAAAGAGGTAGGGTTTCAAGTGTCTCCGGAAGGTGGTCAGTGACTCCGCTGTCCTGGCGTCGTGGGGGAGCTTGTTCCACCATTGGGGTGCCAGCGCAGCGAATAGCTTTGACTGGGCTGAGCGGGAACTGTGCTTCCGTAGAGGTAGGGGGGCTAGCAGGCCAGAGGTGGATGAACGTAGTGCCCTCGTTTGGGTGTAGGGTCTGATCAGAGCCTGAAGGTAAGGAGGTGCCGTTCCCCTCACAGCTCCGTAGGCAAGCACCATGGTTTTGTAGTAGATGCGAGCTTCAACTGGAAGCCAGTGGAGTGTGCGGAGGAGCGGGGTGACATGAGAGAACTTGGGAAGGTTGAACATCAGACGGGCTGCAGCGTTATGGATAAGTTGAAGGGGTTTAATGGCACAGGTAGGGAGCCTAGCCAACAGCGAGTTGCAGTAATCCAGACGTGAGATGACAAGTGCCTGGATTAGGACCTGTGCCGCTTTCTGTGTAAGGTAGGGTCGTACTCTGCGAATGTTGTAGAGCATGAACCTACAGGATCGGGTCACCGCTTTGATGTTAGCGGAGAACGACAGGGTGTTGTCCAGGGTCACGCCAAGGTTCTTTGCACTCTGGGAGGAGGACACAATGGAGTTGTCAACCGTGATGGCGAGATCATGGAGCGGGCAGTCCTTCCCCAAGAAGAACAGCTCCGTCTTGCCGAGGTTCAGCTTGAGGTGGTGATCCGACATCCACACTGATATGTCTGCCAGACATGCAGAGATGCGATTCGCCACCTGGTTATCAGAAGGGGGAAAGGAGAAAATGAGTTGTGTGTCGTCTGCGTAGCAATGATAGGAGAGACCATGTGAGGATATGACAGAGCCAAGTGACTTGGTGTATAGAGAGAATAGGAGAGGGCCTAGAACTGAGCCCTGGGGGACACCAGTGGTGAGAGCACGTGGTGCGGAGACAGATCCTCGCTACGCCACCTGGTAGGAGCGACCTGTCAGGTAGGACTCAATCCAAGAGTGAGCAGGGCCGGAGATGCCCAACTCGGAGAGGGTGGAGAGGAGGATCTGATGGTTCACAGTATCAAAGGCAGCAGATAGGTCTAGAAGGATAAGAGCAGAGGAGAGAGAGTTAGCTTTAGCAGTGCGGAGAGCCTCCGTGACACAGAGAAGAGCAGTCTCAGTTGAATGACCAGTCTTGAAACCTGACTGGTTTGGATCAAGAAGGTCATTCTGAGAGAGATAGCAGGAGAGTTGGCTAGAAACTATTATGACCACGATGGTGTTCTCCGTTTTGCTCTATAACCCCCACAAGTGTCACAGGACCCCCTGCCCCCCTCCCCCACACACAAACACCTTTTGCCCTCAGAACAGTCTCAATTCTTTGGGGCATGGACTCTACAAGGTGTCGAAAGCGTTCCACAGGGATGCTGGCCCATGTTGATGCCAATGCTTCCCACAGTTGTGTCAAGTTGGCTGGATGTCCTTTGAGTGGTGGACCATTTTTGATACACACGGGAAACTATTGAGCGTGAAAAACCCAGCAGCGTTGCAGTTCTTGACACAAACCGGTGTGCCTGGCACCTACTAACATGCCCCGTTCAAAGGAACTTACATATTTCTTCTTGCCCGTTCACCTTCTGAATGGCATACATACTGTACACAATCCATGTTTCAATTGTCTCAAGGCTTAAAAATCCTTATTTAACCTGTCTCCTCCCCTTCATCTACACTGATTGAAGTGGATTTAACAAGTGACATCAATAAGGGATCATAGCTTTCACCTGGATTCACCTGGTCAGTCTACAGTATGTCATGGAAAAAGCAGGTGTTCTTTATGTTTTGTACACTCAGTGTATGTTAGTCATAATTGCCGTTTTGAATTGCATTTATCAGACATTTCGATTGTTTATATGGACATTTCGTTAGAACACTTGGAAATATTATTTATGCATCTTTGTTTATTATCATAATGTGTATAGATTTATCCTCTTTCACGTATTTCTGGAACTTTGGCTACCAGCTTTGTGCCTATGTGCACGACCTTCAGATGCTTTTCCCAATTTGATGTAGTGTTTCTGGACAAAGAGATCAATGCTGCCTTTGCAAAGTATTTGACTAAAATGTTGCTATCTTTCTCCTCGATTAACTCTAAACAATAGAAGCATTTCCACAGGGAAAAGTTTAAACGGGGTAACAACACAGCTGCCATCTTTCTTTGATTTTCGGCTTTACGATAGCCTATTGGAAACGGGTTAGCCTACAGCATGAATTCCGTTAAGACAAGGCTTTTAAAAATATATACAGCTCTGGAAAAAATTAAGAGACCACTGCAAAATTATCAGTTTCTCTGGTTTTACTATTTATAGGTATGTGTTTGGGTAAAAATAACATTTTTGTTTTAATCTATAAACTACTGACAACATTTCTCCCAAATTCCAAATAAAAATATTGTCATTTAGAGCATTTATTTGCAGAAAATGACAACTGGTCAAAATAACAAAAAGATGCAGACCTCAGACCTCGAATAATGCAAAGAAAATAAGTTCATTTTCATTTTTAAACAACACAATACTAATGTTTTAACTTAGGAAGAGTTCAGAAATCAATATTTGGTGGAATAACCCTGATTTTCAATCACAGCTTTCATGCATCTTGGCATGCTCTCCACCAGTCTTTCACATTGATGTTGGGTGACTTTATGCCACTCCTGGCGCAAAAATTCAAGCAGCTCGGATTGTTTGATGGCTTGTGACCATCCATCTTCCTCTTGATCACATTCCAGAAGTTTTCAATGGGGTTCAGGTCTGGAGATTGGGCTGGCCATGACAGGGTCTTGATCTGGTGGTCCTCCATCCACACCTTGATTGACCTGGCTGTGTGGAATGACGCATTGTCCTGCTGGAAAAACCAATCCTCAGAGTTGGGAACAATGTCAGAGCAAAAGGAAGCAAGTTTTCTTCCAGGACAACCTTGTACGTGGCTTGATTCATGCGTCCTTCACAAAGGCAAATCTGCCCGATTCCAGCCTTGCTGAAGCACCCCCAGATCATCACCAATACTCCACCAAATTTCACAGTGGGTGCGAGACGCTGTGGCTTGTAGGCCTCTCCAGGTCTCCGTCTAACCATTAGATGACCAGGTGTTGGGCAAAGCTGAAAATTGGACTCATCAGAGAAGATGACCTTACTCCAGTCCTCTACCGTCCAATCCTTATGCTCTTTTGCAACCCTCAGCCTGGCTCTTCTTTGCTTCTCATCGATGAAGGGCTTTTTTCTAGCTTTGCATGACTTCAGCCCTGCCCCTAGGAGCCTGTTTCGAACCGTCCTCGCCGTGCACTTAACCCCAGCTGCTGTTTGCCATTCTTTTTGTAGGTCACTTGATGTCATCCTACAGTTGTTGAGTGACATTCGAATGAGTTGGCGGTCATCCCGGTCAGTAGAGAGTCATTTTTGCCCTCTGCTGGTCTGTAGCTTTGTTGTCCCCAATGTCTGCTGCTTGACCTTGTTCTTATGAACCGGCGTCTTTGAAATTTTAAGGATGGAAGCAACCTGACGCTCACTGTATCCCTCTGCCAGTAAAGCCAGAATTGAACCCTTCTTTTCCTCACTCAAAACGTTCCTTTTCAACTCTTTTGACATTGTTATCAGTTATTTTTTTTATTAATATTACTTTTGAGGTACTATTAGCACTGTTTTTGCCATCCAGCTGGTCCTAATGCAAGAGGATAGTGATGACCACAGCAGTGTTTTTTATACTTTTCCTCGTTAAATAAGATTTGGTTCAGGTGATCACCTAATCAGTACCTAATTCAGTAGAATGAGGTGTGCCTGTGTTGGAATTCAACAGACACTGGAATGGAATGGCTGTCATACATGTAGAGATGCTGATTTAAGAAAATATTTGCAGCGGACTCTTATTTTTTTCCACAGCTTCTGAAAGTAATATACGGGTTACTTGAAAAAGTAACTGTTATAATATTACAATATTTGAAGACAGTAACTTGTTATATTACTCCGTTACTCAAAAGGAATTATTACCCCCAACACTGGTCCCAAGTGATTCTGTTGCAATTTGTCTCTTTTTCCACATAAAAACTTGGAGATGGAACTCTGTGTTGTATATTGTTTTGGTATAACTGTAAACATATATGTTTCTGATATTCTGAGAATATGGAAACCATGTTCTGAGTATGTTTCTATCAGAAGCAACACTACCACCTGGGCCATGTTTCAGCAACACATTAGGAAGGAATGTTACAGATAGAAATGCAATGACGAGAGCTGATGTTATTCCTTATCAGAGACATGTTTGTTCTGGTAAACAGTGCCTTCAGAAAGTATTCACACCCCTTGACTTTTTCCACATTTTGTTGTGTTACAGCCTAAATTTAAAATGAATTAAATTGAGATTTTTTTTGTCACTGGCCTACACACAATACCCCATAATGTCAAAGTAAAATTATGTTTATAGAAATTTTTACAAATTAATAAAAGTTGAAAAGCTGGTATGTCTTGAGTAAATTTGTTATGGTAAGCCTAAATAAGTTCAGGAGTAAAAATGTGCTTAAAAAAGTCACATAATAAGTTGCATGGACTCATGCCGTGTGCAATAATAGTGTTTAACATGATTTTTGAATGACTACCTCATCTCTAAACCCCACACATACAATTATCTGTAAGGTCCCTCAGTCGAGCAGTGAATTTCACAGATTCAACCACAAAGACAAGGGAGATTTTCCAATGCCTCGCAAAGAAGGGCACCTATTGGTGCATGGGTAAAGAAAAAAAGCAGCCATTGAATATCCCTTTCAGGAAGTTATTAATTACACTTTGGATGGTGTATCAATACACCCAGTCACTACAAAGATACAGAAGTCCTTCCTAACTCAGTTGCCAGAAAGGAAGGAAACCACTCAGGGATTTCACCATGAGGCCAATGGTGACTTTAAAACAGTTACATAGTTTAATGGCTGTGATAGGAGAAAACTGAGGATGGAGCAACAACACTGTAGTTACTCCACAATACTATTCAGAATATATTCCAAAACGTGCATCCTGTTTGCAATAAGTAAAACTGCAAAGAATTTGGCTAAGAAATTAACTTTATGTCCTGAATACAAAGCACTATGTTTGGGGCAAATCCAACACAACACATCACTGAGTACCACTCTTCATATTTTCAAGCATGTGTCACGATCGTCTTCTTGTGAGATATTGGACCAAGGCGCAGCGTGTGCAAAATACATCTCTTTATTAAGGAAGAGAGAAAAACACGAAACCGAACACTATCCAAAAACTAACAAAACAACAAACGACCGTGAAGCTAAATAACGTAAGTGCACAGACAAGCAACAAACGTTCAACATAGACAATTACCCACAAACACCTGATGCCCATGGCTGCCTTAAATATGGCTCCCAATTAGAGACAATAAACCACAGCTGTCTCCAATTGAGAACCAATCTAGGCAGCCATCAACATACAAACACCTAGACAAGACAATACCCCATAAAACCTACAAACCCCTAGACAAACCAAAACACATACTTCACCATGTCACACCCTGACCTAACTAAACTATTAATGAAAACAAAGATAACTAAGGCCAGGGTGTGACAGCATGGTTGTGGCTGTAACATGTTAGGGGTATTCTTGTCATCGGCAAGCACTAAGGAGTCTTTTAGGATATAAAAGAAACGCTACCTGCCAAACTATTCACGTTTTACTTTTAATAAACGTTTAATCAATCTCTGTGTTCAACAAATTTACCAACTTTTTAGTTTTGTCCTCACTCATCTTTTTTCGTTAAACTTTTTCACCCCGGACGTTTTATCCCGAGACAGAAGAGTCATTTTCCTGTGCGTTTTAGCTGCCAATTTTACTTTATTTTCCATTTTTCCATCGCAACTTTTTTCCCTTATTCAACTTTTTCACTCCGGACGCTTTATCTGGACATGGTTCGTCAACATCTTCAACAGCCGAAGCTAAGTAGTAACATTAACATGATGTCTTCTAATTGCAGTCGCTGTACTCATAATATACAGGAGAACGATCGCCTTACGGGCGAGAATAGCTGTGCTACAAGCCCAGCTTCAGACGCAATCGTTAGGCAAGGGTAATGTCAGTGTAGGAAAGGAAGAAACAGCGTCTGTGCCACCAGTAAGTACAGACAGTAACGTTAGTATAAATCCCCCCGCACAGTCCCCGCAGCCGGACAACTTTCTCATGGCTTCTGGAGGGAAATACTGTTGGAATGCTCAACCGGTGTCGCTCATTCAGCCGACAGAAACCTTCAACCGGTTTTCCCCATTATGTAGCGAGTCGGAGTCTGAGTCTGAGTCTTCTCTTGTCTCTACTCCTCCCGTTACGGGGTCTGAGACGCCGAAGGCTCCCACCATTAGCTCTGACAAATTGAAAACCCTAGTCATTGGCGACTCCATTACCCGCAGTATTAGACTTAAAACGAATCACCCAGCGATCATACACTGTTTACCAGGGGGCAGGGCTACCGACGTTAAGGCTAATCTAAAGATGGTGCTGGCTAAAGCTAAAACTGGCGAGTGTAGAGAGTATAGAGATATTGTTATCCACGTCGGCACCAACGATGTTAGGATGAAACAGTCAGAGGTCACCAAGTGCAACATAGCTTCAGTGTGTAAATTAGCTAGAAAGATGTGTCGGCATCGAGTAATTGTCTCTGGCCCCCTCCCAGTTAGGGGAAGTGACGAGCTCTACAGCAGAGTCTCAGCACTCAATCGCTGGTTGAAAACTGTTTTCTGCCCCTCCCAAAAGATAACATTTGTGGATAATTGGCCCTCTTTCTGGGACTCACCCACAAACAGGACCAAGCCTGACCTGCTGAGGAGTGACGGACTCCATCCTAGCTGGAGGGGTGCTCTCCTCTTATCTACCAACATAGATAGGGCTCTAACTCCTCTAGCCCCACAGTGAAATAGGGTGCAGGCCAGGCAGCAGGCTGTTAGCCAACCTGCCAGCTTAGTGGAGTCTGCCAATAGCATAGTCAGTGTAGTCAGCTCAGCCATACCCATTGAGACTGTGTCTGTGCCTCGACCTAGGTTGGGCAAAACTAAACATGGCGGTGTTCACCCTAGCAATCTTATTAGGATAAAGACCTCCTCCATTCCTGCCATTATTGAAAGAGATCGTGATACCTCACATCTCAAAATAGGGTTACTTAATGTTAGATCCCTCACTTCAAAGGCAGTCATAGTCAATGAACTAATCACTGATCATAATCTTGATGTGATTGGCCTGACTGAAACATGGCTTAAGCCTGATGAATTTGCTGTGTTAAATGAGGCCTCACCTCCTGGTTACACTAGTGACCATATTCCCCGTGCATCCCGCAAGGGCGGAGGTGTTGCTAACATTTACGATAGCAAATTTCAATTTACAAAAAAAAAATGGCGTTTTCATCTTTTGAGCTTCTAGTCATGAAATCTATGCAGCCTACTCAATCACTTTTTATAGCTACTGTTTACAGGCCTCCTGGGCCATATACAGCGTTCCTCTCTGAGTTTCCTGAATTCCTATCAGACCTTGTAGTCATAGCAGATCATATTCTAATTTTTGGTGATTTTAATATTCACATGGAGAAGTCCACAGACCCACTCCAAAAGTCTTTCGGAGCCATCATCGACTCAGTGGGTTTTGTCCAACATGTCTCTGGACCTACTCACTGCCACAGTCATACTCTGGACCTAGTTTTGTCCCATGGAATAAATGTTGTAGATCTTAATGTTTTTCCACAAAATCCTGGACTATCGGACCACCATTTTATTACGTTTGCAATCGCAACAAATAATCTGCTCAGACCCCAACCAAGGAGCATCAAAAGTCGTGCTATAAATTCTCAGACAACACAAAAATTCCTTGATGCCCTTCCAGACTCCTTCTGCCTACCCAAGGACGTCAGAGGACAAAAATCAGTTAACCACTTAACTGAGGAACTCAATTTAACCTTGCGCAATACCCTAGATGCAGTTGCACCCCCTAAAAATGAAAAACATTTGTCATAAGAAACTAGCTCCCTGGTATACAGAAAATACCCGAGCTTTGAAGCAAGCTTCCAGGAAATTGGAACGGAAATGGCGCCACACCAAACTGGAAGTCTTCCGACTAGCTTGGAAAGACAGTACCGTGCAGTACCGAAGAGCCCTCACTGCTGCTCGATCATCCTACTTTTCCAACTTAATCGAGGAAAATAAGAATAATCCAAAATTTCTTTTTGATACTGTTGCAAAGCTAACTAAAAGCAGCATTCCCCAAGAGAGGATGGCTTTCACTTCAGCAGTAATAAATTCATGAACTTCTTTGAGGAAAAGATCACGACCATTAGAAAGCAAATTACGGACTCCTCTTTGAATCTGCGTATTCCTCCAGGGCTTAGCTGTCCTGGATCTGCACAGCTCTGCGAGGGCCTGGGATCGGGAGAGACACTTAAGTGTTTTAGTACTATATCTCTTGACACAATGATGAAAATAATCATGGCCTCTAAACCTTCAAGCTGCATACTGGATCCTATTCCTACTAAACTGCTGAAGGAGCTGCTTCCTGTGCTTGGCCCTCCTATGTTGAACATAATAAACAGCTCTCTATCCACCGGATGTGTACCAAACTCACTAAAAGTGGCAGTGATAAAGCCTCTCTTGAAAAAGCCAAACCTTGACCCGGAAAATATAAAAAACTATCGGCCTATATCGAATCTTCCATTCCTCTCAAAAATTTTAGAAAAAGCTGTTGCGCAGCAACTCACTGCCTTTCTGAAGACAAACAATGTATACGAAATGCTTCAGTCTGGTTTTAGACCCCATCATAGCACTGAGACTGCACTTGTGAAGGTGGTAAATGACCTTTTAATGGCGTCAGACCGAGGCTCTGCATCTGTCCTCGTGCTACTAGACCTTAGTGCTGCCTTTGACACCATCGATCACCACATTCTTTTGGAGAGACTGGAAACCCAAATTGGTCTACACGGACAAGTTCTGGCCTGGTTTAGATCTTACCTGTCGGAAAGATATCAGTTTGTCTCTGTGAATGGTCTGTCCTCCGACAAATCAACTGTACATTTCGGTGTTCCTCAAGGTTCCGTTTTAGGACCACTATTGTTTTCACTATATATTTTACCTCTTGGGGATGTTATTCGAAAACATAATGTTAACTTTCACTGCTATGCGGATGACACACAGCTGTACATTTCAATGAAACATGGTGAAGCCCCAAAATTGCCCTCGCTAGAAGCCTGTGTTTCAGACATAAGGAAGTGGATGGCTGAAAACTTTTTACTTTTAAACTCGGACAAAACAGAGATGCTTGTTCTAGGTCCCAAGAAACAAAGAGATCTTCTGTTAAATCTGACAATTCATCTTGATGGTTGTAAAGTCGTCTCAAATAAAACTGTGAAGGACCTCGGCGTTACTCTTGACCCTGATCTCTCTTTTGACGAACATATCAAGACTGTTTCAAGGACAGCTTTTTTCCATCTACGTAACATTGCAAAAATCAGAAATTTTCTGTCCAAAAATGATGCAGAAAAATTAATCCATGCATTTGTTACTTCTAGGTTAGACTACTGCAATGCTCTATTTTCCGGCTACCCGGATAAAGCACTAAATAAACTTCAGTTAGTGCTAAATACGGCTGCTAGAATCCTGACTAGAACCAAGAAATTTGATCATATTACTCCAGTGCTAGCTTCCCTACACTGGCTTCCTGTTAAGGCAAGGGCTGATTTCAAGGTTTTACTGTTAACCTATAAAGCGTTACATGGGCTTGCTCCTACCTATCTTTCCGAGTTGGTCCTGCCGTACATACCAATACGTACGCTACGGTCACAAGACGCAGGCCTCCTAATTGTCCCTAGAATTTCTAAGCAAACAGCGGGAGGCAGGGCTTTCTCCTATAGATCTCCATTTTTATGGAACAGTCTGCCTACCCATGTGAGAGACGCAGACTCGGTCTCAACCTTTAAGTCTTTACTGAAGACTTATCTCTTCAGTGGGTCATATGATTGAGTGTAGTCTGGCCCAGGAGTGTGAAGGTGAACGGAAAGGCTCTGGAGCAACGAACAGCCCTTGCTGTCTCTGCCAGGCCGGTTCCCCTCTCCACTGGGGTTCTCTGCCTCTAACCCTGTTGCAGGGGCTGAGTCACTGGCTTGCTGGTGCTCTTTCATGCCGTCCCTGGGAGGGGTGCGTCACTTGAGTGGGTTGAGTTACTGACGTGATCTTCCTGTCTGGGTTGGCGCCCCCCCTTGGTTTGTGCTGTGGTGGAGACCTCTGTGGGCTATACTCGGCCTTGTCTCAGGATTGTAAGTTGGTGGTTGAGGATATCCCTCTAGTGGTGCGGGGGCTGTGCTTTGGCAGAGTGGGTGGGGTTATATCCTTCCTGTTTGGCCCTGTCCGGGGGTTTCTTCGGATGGGGCCACAGTGTCTCCGGACCGCTCCTGTCTCAGCCTCCAGTATTTATGCTGCAGTAGTTTATGTGTCGGGGGGCTGGGGTTAGTTGGTTATACCTGGAGTACTTCTCCTGTCTTATCCAGTGTCCTGTGTGAATTTAAGTATGCTCTCTCTAATTCTCTCGTTCTCTCTTTCTCTCTGAGAACCTGAGCCCTAGGACCATACGTCAGGACTACCGGGCATGATGACACCTTGCTGTCCCCAGTCCGCCTGGCCTTGCTGCTATTCCAGTTTCAACTGTTCTGCCTGCGGTTACGAAACCCCTACCTGTCCCAGACCTGCTGTTTTCAACTCTTAATGATCGGCTATGAAAAGCCAACTGAGATTTATTCCTGATTATTATTTGACCATGCTTGTCACTTATGAACATTTTTGAACATCTTGGCATGGTTCTGTTATAATCTTCACCCGGCACAGCCAGAAGAGGACTGGCCACCCCTCATAGCCTGGTTCCTCTCTAGGTTTCTTCCTAGGTTTTCGCCTTTCTAGGGAGTTTTTCCTAGCCACCGTGCTTCTACACCTGCATTACTAGCTGTTTGGGGTTTTAGGCTGGGTTTCTGTACAGCACTTCGAGATATTAGCTGATGTAAGAAGGGCTATATAAAATAAAATTGATTGATGATTGATTGAATGGAGCTAAGCACAGGCAAAATCCTAGAGGAAAACCTGGTTCAGTCTGCTCTCCATCAGACACTGGGACATGAATTCACCTTTCAGCAGGATAATATCCTAAAACACAAGGCCAAATCTACACTGGAGTTGCTTACCAAGAAGACAGCAAATGTTCCTTAGTGGCCGAGTTACCATTTTTACTTAAATCTGCTTGAAAAGCTATGGCAAGACCTAAAAATGGTTGTCTAGCATTGATCAACAACCAATTTGACAGAGCTTAGAGAATTTTGAAAAGAATAATGGGCAAATGTTGCACAATCCAGGTGTGGAAAGCTCTTAGAGACTTACCCAGAAAGACTCACAGATGTAATCGCTGCTAAAGGTGATTCTAACATGTATTGACTATTGAATACTTATCTAATCAAGATATATTTTTGTATTTTTTACAAATGTTAGAATTTTTCTTCCACTTTGACATTACAGAGTATTTTGTGTAGATCGTTGACAAAAAATGAAATTAAATCCATTTTAATCCCACTTTGTAACACGAGAAAATGTGGAAAAAGTCAAGGGGTGTGAATACTTTCTGAAGGCACTGTATGTGGTGTGGATTTCAAAAAGATGACAGAGTTCTCTTTGAGTTGCTCAGCTATCTAGAATTCTACCAATTCCCATCTTTCAATGCAACAATTTCAAAGATTTTACTGAGTTAGGGCTGTGGCGGTCATGAAATTTCATTAGCCAGTGATTGTCAAGCAAATAACTGTCGGTCTGACAGTAATTTACCGTTAAATTAACATAAACACATTTAGCATCAACTGGCTTCCACACATAGCCTACAAGCCATTTTAAAAAGTATAAGAAATCCATGTAATATAGCCTACACCTTCACAATAAATTCATTATTTATTTTAGACAGGTCTAAAGAAGCATGATATGAAGAAAATGTAGTCTATTTCAGAAGAAAAGAATAGCATACTCTGAGTTGTCCTTATGTTAAGTCCTGATGGCTGTGGGCTACACTAGTTCATTTAGCAGACAAGATTTGCTTATAATTTCGTGGCATTATTTTATATTATTTTATAGTATGAAGAATACAATTGAACAAAGCTGAATAAAATATAAATATTTTCTCCAAACGATTTGAGGGAGTGCGCACATGCGGCTATTCTGTGTTGAGCGGTTAACAAAGAAATACAGTTGAAGTCGGAAGTTTACAATTACCTTAGCCAAATACATTTCCTGATTATTTAATCCTAGTAAAAAGTCCCTGTTTTAGGTCAGTTAGGATCACCACTTTATTTTAAGAATGTGAAATGTCAGAATAATAGTAGAGAGAATGATTTATTTGAGCTTTTATTTCTTTCATCACATTCCCAGTGGGTCAGAAGTTTACATACACTCAATTAGTATTTGGTAGCATTGCCTTTAAATTGTTTAACTTGGGTCAAACGTTTCGGATAGCCTTCCACAAGCTTCCCACAATAAGTTGGGTGAATTTTGGCCCATTCCTCCTGACAGAGCTGGTGTAACTGAGTCAGGTTTGTAGGCCTCCTTGCTTGCACACGCTTTTTCAGTTCTGCCCACACATTTTCTATAGGATTGAGGTCAGGGCTTTGTGATGGCCACTCCAATACCTTGACTTTGTTGTCCTTAAGCCATTTTGCCACAACTTTGGAAGTAGGCTTGGGGTCATTGTCCATTTGGAAGACCCATTTGCGACCAAGCTTTAACTTCCTGACTGATGTCTTGAGATGTTGCTTCAATATATCCATATAATTTTCCTTCCTCATGATGCCATCTATTTTGTGAAGTGCACCAGTCCCTTCTGCAGCAAAGCACCCCCACAGCATGATGCTGCCACCCCTGTGCTTCACGGTTGGGATGGTGTTCTATGGCTTGCAAGCCTTCCCCTTTTTTCCTCCAAACATAACAATGGTCATTATGGCCAAACAGTTCTAGTTTTGTTTCATCAGACCAAAAAGTGCAATCTTTGTCCCCATGTGCAGTTGCAAACCGTTGTCTGGCTTTTTTATGGCGGTTTTGGAGCAGTGGCTTCTTCCTTGCTGAGCGGCCTTTCAGGTTATGTCGATATAGGACCGTTTTACTGTGGATATAGATACTTTTGTACCTGTTTCCTCCAGCATCTTCACAAGGTCCTTTGCTGTTGTTCTGGGATTGATTTGCACTTTTCGCACCAAAGTACGTTCATCTCTAGGAGACAGAACGCTTCTCCTTCCTGAGCGGTATGATGACTACGTGGTCCCATGGTGTTTATACTTGCGTACTATTGTTTGTACAGATGAACGTGGTACCTTCAGGCGTTTGGAAATTGCTCCCAAGGATGAACCAGACTTGTGGAGGTCTACAATTATTTTTCTGATGTCTTGGCTGATTTCTTTTGATTTTCCCATGATGTCAAGCAAAGAGGCACTGAGTTTGAAGGTAGGCCTTGAAATACATCCACAGGTACACCTCCAATTGACTCAAATGATGTCAATTAGCCTATCAGAAGCTTCTAAAGCCTTGACATCATTTTCTGGGATTTTCCAAGTTGTTTAAAGGCAGTCAACTTAGTGTATGTAAACTTCTGACCCACTGGAATTGTGATACAGTGAATTATAAGTGAAATAATCTGTCTGTAAACAATTGTTGGAAAAATTACTTGTGTCATGCACAAAGTAGATGTCCTAACCGACTTGCCAAAATGATAGTTTGTTAACAAAAAATGTGTGGAGTGGTTGAAAAACGAGTTTTAATGACTCCAACCTAAGTGTATGTAAACTTCCGACTTCAACTGTAGGTACTGATTATGTCTCGAATTTCACGGGGCATCCCCTTTGTGGCCGTAATGCACGCTAAAAAAATCCATGCCTTTTGCTGGCCGGAGCAAATGATCATTAGTGGAAAACACCATGACCACAAATGCAATTATGCATGTAATGCTTTTATTATATAGGTGCATTTTTATGGTGAACATTTTCTTCCCCAAACTTGAAACTCACATGCTGCTTATACAGTGGGGAGAACAAGTATTTGATACACTGCCGATTTTGCAGGTTTTCCTACTTACAAAGCATGTAGTGGTCTGTAATTTTTATCATAGGTACACTTCAACTGTGAGAAACGGAATCTAAAACAAAAATCCAGAAAATCACATTGAATGATTTTTAAGTAATTAATTTGCATTTTATTGCATGACATAAGTATTTGATCACCTACCAACCAATAAGAATTCCGGCTCTCACAGACCTGTTAGTTTTTCTTTAAGAAGCCCTCCTGTTCTCCACTCATTACCTGTATTAACTGCACCTGTTTGAACTTGTTACCTGTATAAAAGACACCTGTCCACACACTCAATCAAACAGACTCCAACCTCTCCACAATGGCCAAGACCAGAGAGCTGGGTAAGGACATCAGGGATAACATTGTAGACCTGCACAAGGCTGGGATAGGCTACAGGACAATAGGCAAGCAGCTTGGTGAGAAGGCAACAACTGTTGGCGCAATTATTAGAAAATGGAAGTAGTTCAAGATGACGGTCAATCACCCTCGGTCTGGGGCTCCATGCAAGATCTCACCTCGTGGGGCATCAATGATCATGAGGAAGGTGAGGGATCAGCCCAGAACTACACGGCAGGACCTGGTCAATGACCTGAAGAGAGCTGGGACCACAGTCTCAAAGAAAACCATTAGTAACACATTACGCCGTCATGGATTAAAATCCTGCAGCGCACGCAAGGTCCCCCTGCTCAAGCCAGCGCATGTCCAGGTCCGTCTGAAGTTTGCCAATGACCATCTGGATGATCCAGAGGAGGAATGGGAGAAGGTCATGTGGTCTGATGAGACAAAAATTGAGCTTTTTGGTCTAATAATAATAATATGCCATTTAGTAGACGCTTTTATCCAAAGCGACTTACAGTCATGCGTGCATACATTTTTTGTGTATGGGTGGTCCCGGGGATCGAACCCACTACCTTGGCGTTACAAGCACCGTGCTCTACCAGCTGAGCTACAGAGGACCACAACCAAACTAAACTCCACTCGCCGTGTTTGGAGGAAGAAGAAGGATGAGTACAACCCCAAGAACACCATCCCAACCGTGAAGCATGGAGGTGGAAACATCATTCTTTGGGGATGCTTTTCTGCAAAGGGGACAGGACGACTGCACCGTATTGAGGGGAGGATGGATGGGGCGATGTATCGTGAGATCTTACCTGGCTTACCTGGTTAAATAAAGGTTAAATAAATAAAAAATTAAATCGTGAGATCTTGGCCAACAACCTCCTTCCCTCAGTAAGAGCATTGAAGATGGGTCGTGGCTGGGTCTTCCAGCATGACAACGACCCGAAACACACAGCCAGGGCAACTAAGGAGTGGCTCCGTAAGAGTTTTAGATTCCGTCTCTCACAGTTGAAGTGTACCTCTGATAAAAATGACAGACCTCTACATGCTTTGTAAGTAGGAAAACCTGCAAAATCGGCAGTGTATCAAATACTTGTTCTCCCCACTGTATATGCCAGTTAGGCTCTACATTTGAAGAAGTTATTTGGCCACTTGAGTTGTGATACAAACCTTAATAAAACATAGATATGCGCCACCCCATGTCCTCCCGAGTGGCGCAGTGGTCTAAGGCACTGCATCACAGTGCTAGCTGTGCCACTAGAGATCCTGGTTCAAATCCAGGCTCTGTCGTAGCCGGCTGCGACCGGGAGACCCATGGGGCGGCGCACAATTGGCCCAGCGTCGTCCAGGATAGGGGAGGGAATGGCCGGCAGGGATGTAGCTCAGTTGGTAGAGCATGGCATTTGCAATGCCAGGGTTGTGGGTTTGATTCCAGTATGAAAAATAAATAAAAATGTATGCGCTCACTAACTGTAAGTCGCTCTGGATAAGAGCGTCTGCTAAATGACTAAAATGTAAATGCCTATGGGCTAAGCTACATGGGGTGTGTGATTATGATTAGAAAAAGTCGCAAAGAAGGGCATCATTTCTTATGCTGGGCATCATTCACAAGTGATAATATATAATTCACAAGTGATAGGCTAATATTGTCACCCATCAGACTATTCTTGATGTAATCTTGTCTTTACATATACTAAATAATATATGTGTGACATTTGTTTTGATTTAGAATGGACCATTATCATGTACTTGTATCGAAACAGGAGGACGCTTTTCCCCGTGGTTTATTTTCATGCCAGCCAGGTAGGCTATATTCCTGTTGTAAATATAAGCAATGTGCTTAATATTAGGAAGGTTGAGAAATAAATATAGTAGGCCTAGCCTATAGAAAGCTGATGGGATCCTCCTCTTTTTAGTAGCGGCCATCACTCTGTTGTTTTCTCTCGCAATTGCATAGCCTATAGAAAGCTCATGTTCTCTCATGAAGTGTTTCATTTTCGAAACATTTGCATTGATGTCAGAGTGATTAGAGGGACAATAGAGTGCTGAGTACCAGGCAGTTAGCAAGTTTGGTAGGCTACTAATGACCAGCAGCAGCATCAGAGCTTGGAGAAGCCTAGTTACCATGATTAAACGGTCATGTGGAATTTGACTGCCTTCATGACTCGTGACCACAGGTGTGGCGGTAATACGGTCACCGCAACAGCCCTAGTTACAGTTCATATAAGGAAATCAGTCAATTGAAATAAATAAATTAGGCCCTAATCTGTGGATTTCACATGACTGGGAATACAGGTATGCATCTGTTGGTCACAGATACCTTTAAAAAAAAAAGGAAGGGGCTTGGATCAGAAAACCAGTCAGTATTTGGTGTGACCACCATTTGCCTCATGCAGCGTGACACATCTCCTTTGCATAAAGTTGATCAGGCTGTTGATTTTGGCCTGTGGAATGTTGTCCCACTCCTCTTCAATGACTGTGCGAAGTTGCTGGATATTGGCAGGAACTGGAACACGCTGTCATACGCGTCGATCCAGAGCATCCCAAACATGCTCAATGGGTGACTTGTCTGGTGAGTATGTAGGCCATGGAAGATCTGGGACATTTTCAGCTTCCAGGAATTGTGTACAGATCCTTGCGACATCGGGCCATGCATGATCATGCTGAAACATAAGGTGAATGCGACGGATGAATGGCGCAACAAGGGGCCTCAGGATCTTGCCACGGTATCGCTGTGCATTCAAATTCCCATCAATAAAATGCAATTGTGTTCGTTGTGAGTATCTTATGCCTGCCCATACCATATCGACAGGTAGCCTGGTGGGTAGGAGCATTGGGCCAGTAACCGAAAGGTTGCTGGATCAAATCCCTGAGCTGACAAGTAAAAAATCTGTTGTTCTTCCCCTGAGCAAGGCAGTTAACCCACTGTTCACTGATTATGTCGATTAAGACAGCCCCCCACACCTCTCTGATTAAGAGGGGTTGGGTTAAATGCGGAAGACACATTTCAGTTGAATGCATTCAATTGATTATGTATTCCCCTTTAAATTTATACTGCCACCATGGGGAACTCTGTTCACAACGATGTCATCAGCAAACCGCTTGCCCACATGACGCCATACACGCTATCTGACATCTGCCCGGTACAGTTAAAACCAGGATTCATCTGTGAAAAGCACACTTTTCCAGCATGCCAGTAGCCATCGAAGGTGAGCATTTGCCCACTGAAGTCGGTTACGATGCCAAACTGCAGTCCGGTCAAGACCCTGATGAGCTTCCCTGAGTCGGTTTGTGCAGAAATTATTTGGTTGTGCAAACCCATGGTTCCATCAGTTGTCCGGGTGGCATGTCTCAGACCATCCTGCAGGTGAAGAAGCTGGATGTGGAGGTCCTGGGCTGGCGTGGTTACACATGGTCTGCGGTTGTGAGGCCAGTTGGATGTACTGCCAAATTCTCTAAAATGACGTTGGAGGCAGCTTATGGTAGAGAATTGAACATTCAATTCTCTGGAAACAGCTCTGGTGGACAATCCTGCAGTCAGGATGCCATTTGCACGCTCCCTAAAAAATGTAGACATCTGTGGCATTGTGTTGTGTGACAAAACTGCACATTTTAGAGTGGCCTTTTATTGTCCCCAGCACAAGGTGCACCTGTGTAATGATCATGCTGTTTAACGAGCTTCTTAATATGCCACATGTGTGAGGTGGATGGATTATCTTGGCAAAGGCAAAATGCTCACTAACAGGGATGTAAACAAATTTGTGCTTATGCATATGCATATGCATATGGAACATTTCTGGGATATTTTATTTCAGCTCATTAAACCAACACTTTACATGTTGCGTTTATATATTACTAAGAATATGAGAATAGGTTGACTCCCCTAGCAGGTCTCAAACCCAGGCCACCAGCACCAATAACAACCACCCTAACCACTGTCCCAATAAAGGATATCTCTAGGGCATGTGCTTATTCAGCAAGTATAGTTAGGCCCTATCCAGAAGAAACCCTAACCCCTCCTCCCTGGGCACTGTAGATCTGAAATAACTTGATAGGTGTAAGCAACAGGGTAAATGCACTTTGAAGTAAGTCTCAGGTTTGTCAAAAGTACACTCAAGTACACTCAAGAAAAATGACTGTATAAATGAATATGCACAATGTAATCGTGTGTCAAATATGTACGTTGAAAACACTATATGTTAAAAGCACTGTGTGTGAGTAATCCTGACCTTGCCAAAAGACAGAAAGAGCTGTGAGTGGTTCACCAATCAGGGCTTAGATGGGCTTGGCAACAGTACGTAATGTGTAAGAACTTTTCTGGAGGGGAGAACGTTTCTTTGGGACCATCAGAAATGTTATTGCAACGTTCCCGTGAAATGTGTCTAGAACATTAGTATTTTACATTCTGAGAACATGGCAACCATGTTCTGTGTTTGTTTGGTGGAATGATCATTACACAGGTGCACCTTGTGCTGGGGACAATTAAAGGCCACACTAAAATGTGCATTTCTGTCACACAACACAATGCCACAGATGTCTACATTTTCGTTTTATTCTCCTAACCCTCAGAAAACTGGACATATGAATGTTCTTGCAACATCCCATAAAACGTGTCGAGAACATTCATGTTGTATATTCTGAGAACATTGTAACCACATTCTAGATAAGTTCTGCTTGACATTAAGGGATTGTTCTCTTAACTTTAACACCAAAACATGCTAAAAAGGTTCTCAAAATGTTTTTGCTAACATACTGTAGATAGAATGTTCCCCTAACTAATGGAAAACTGGACACTCAAACATTAGGGGAACATTGCGGGTAACATTACAAAAACGTTCTCTCTCCCTAGAATTGTTAGCTGGGATAGGGCTCTGAAGTATTTGGGTCAGTCATCAGGCTCATCACTAAAGTAATCAGTGGGTTTCCTTAGTTTCCTCGAAATACAAATTAACGTGCATATTATCTGTCATGGAATATTACCTATCGTCATCTCACAAGTATCAGACACCTCAAGCTCCCAGCTACTATCCAATCAAATCCACATTGACATTATCCCACCTGTAGTTAGCCACAATTGGCTTAAAAAGGCAAACGTAACACAATATCTGCCAATTAATTTTCAGCAATATTGTCTCCGTATGTCTGTGTGGTGCGCGTGTTTTTCTATCATTCATTTCGTGGAGCCAGTTATCTATAATGATAACTGTCTTCTGGGTAGACAGAAATACTTTCTCCAAAACCTTCTCAAATAAATATTAACTGTAACGTTAGCTTATCTGGCAGAATTATATAATGATTATTTGTATCAATTGGGTGGGCTTTGTTTTGCAAACTCTGTCATTTGACATATGCAGCAGCAAAAACATCGCTAGACCAGCACATTCCTCTCTCGCAAAAAATGCACAATTAACGGGCTATTACACTCAAATCAAAATGTGTCGGTTTTTTTCCAGGCCTCAAAAATTGTCTTCAGATGGGATTTAAGCATTGACATGGACTCATAACATCAAATTTCATTGTTTCACTATAAATAATTGTAATTTTGAGAGTGAGCAACTGACAAAAAAATCCCAAACCAGGAAAAATAAAACAGAGAAAATGAAATTGCTTGTATATGCCAGTTACAGAGTGTATTTGAAAGCTAGGAAAAAATTAGTAGCTCACAACATCATTTAAAAGTAGCTCGTGCTAGAAAAGGTTGGAGACCCCTGGTCTAGACACTCCAGTTTCATTGGCTTCACCCTTATGGGCCCTTGTCAAAAGGAGTGCACTAAATAGGGAATAGTGCCTTATTTTGGATGCACAACTAGTAATCAAATTGACGCAGTCTGAAGTCTTCATAACATTATACAGTCACACAGTGATTGATTGGGTGAAATGCATTAGTCTGGCTTTTAGCTGGAGTCTGGACCACAACACATTATCTCATGCTGTTAGCGGATCTCAATGAAACGACTTCCTGCCGTGCTGTCTTAATTGTATTTTTCACCTTTCTGACACTGGGCTCCAATTCAATTTATGGCCATTTCCTTATGAGCGAAGATGTCAAGAGGTACATAAATGGTCTGTGTTTTCATAGACTAGTGGTGGGATACCATTCGATTGAGTCATTAATGAGTCCATGTTGCGCATCTAAATCAGATTGCAGTCTGTACTTATATACTTGTACTTGTACTCATAGGGAGCTACTCTCTCTAGTTATCTTGTTGGGGCGAGTGACTTACAATGGCTAGCCCCAAGTCGTTATATTTCTTTCTTGTGCTTTATGCTATTTGCCTCATGACTCCTGCGTGCTTTATTGACTATGAACTTGCTTGTTTACCTAACTGTGGGACAGACTATGTTTGTTCCCACACTCAGACTCTTGGCCTCCCATCCTATTCTAACCACCTCTCACCGGCTTTGTATTCATGTTACCTGATGAAATTGCTGTACAATATGATCTTGTTGCCATCTGATGCACATTGAAATGTCATAAAAAAATTAACACTACAGAGCTCTCCCTGTCCTCTGCCATGCCTTGATTGTATTACTGCTGATTACATCTGGAAATGTGCAAGTACACCCTGGCCCATCTACTGTTGCTAGCCCCAATTATGACGTGTGCTCTGATATCTGTTTCACTGATTCTCGTAAAAGCCTGGGTTTTCTGCACGTTAACACTAGAAGCTTATTATCTAAAATTGATCAATTGAAAGTGCTCCAATCCAGATGTGTTGGTCATTACTGAGACGTGGTTAAGAAAAAGTGTTTTGAACACTGATGTTAACCTTTCTGGTTATAACCTTTTTCGGCAAGACAGATCTTCCAAAGGTGGTGGAGTGGCAATCTTTACCAAGGAACACCTTCAGTGCTCGGTTGTATCCACCAAGTCTGTCCCCAAACAATTTGATTTGCTGGTTTTAAGCATTACATTTTCAAGTAGCTCTTTGTTGACTGTTGCTGGGTGTTATCGTCCACCATCAGCACCGGCCTGTACCCTAAATGCCCTAAGCTCTCTCCTGGCCCCTTACACTAAGTCTGAATTTGTCCTTCTAGGTGACCTAAACTGGGACATGCTTAAACCACCTGACCAAGTCCTAAATCTTTCTCAGATTATTACCAATCCCACAAGGTATGACTCCAAACACCCAGAAAAGGCTACTCTCCTTGATGTTATCCTCACAAATAATCCTGATAGGTATCAGTCTGGTGTTTTCTGTAATGATCTTAGTGATCACTGTTTTACAGCCTGTGTTCATAATGTCTGCTCAGTGAAACGACCTGTCCCGATTTGTCATAGACGCTTGCTGAAAAACTAGCCTTCCTTCATGACCTGGCCTCTGTAAATTGGTATAGAATCAGCTTGATCCCCTCTGTCGAAGACGCTTGGACCTTCTTTTTTGTCACTGAGTCTGAGTTGCTAAAGGAGCTCCTTAAACTTGACCCTATCATCGCCAAGCCTATCTCTGACCTTTTTAACCTGTCTCTCCTCTCTGGGGAGGTTCCCATTGCTTGGAAGACAGCCACGGTGCGTCCTTTATTTAAAGGGGGAGAGCAAGCTGATCCTAACTGTTATAGGCCAATTTCTATTTTGCCCTGTTTATCAAAAGTGTTGGGAAAACTTGTCAATAATCAACTGACTGGCTTTCTCGATGTCTATAGTATTCTCTCTGGTATGCAATCTGGTTTCCGCTCAGGTTATGGATGTGTCACTGCAACCTTAAAGGTCCTAAATTATGTCACCATTGCCCTTGATTCTAAGCAATGTTGTGCTGCTATGTTTATTGACTTGGCCAAAGCTTTTGATACGGTAGACCATTCCATTCTTGAGGGCCGGCTAAGGAGTATTGGTGTCTCTGAGGGGGTCTTTGGCCTGGTTTGCTAACTACCTCTCTCAAAGAGTGCAGTGTATAAAGTCAGAACATCTGCTGTCTCAGCCACTGCCTGTCACCAAGGGAGTACCCCAAGGCTCGATCCTAGGCCCCACGCTCTTCTCAATTTACATCAACAACATAGCTCAGGCAGTAGGAAGCTCTCTCATCCATTTATATGCAGATGATACAGTCTTATACTCAGCTGGCCCCTCCCCGGATGTTGTGTTAAACTCTCTACAACAAAGCTTTCATAGTGTCCAACAAGCTTTCTTTGGCCTTAATCTTGTTCTGAACACCTCCAAAACAAAGGTCATGTGGTTTGGTAAGAAGAATGCCCCTCTCCCCACTGGTGTGATTACTACCTCTGGGGGTTTAGAGCTTGAGGTAGTAACCTCATACAAGTACTTGGGAGTATGGCTAGATGGTACACTGTCCTTCTCTCAGCACATATCAAAGCTGCAGGATAAGGTTAAATCTAGACTTGGTTTCCTCTATCGTAATCGCTCCTCTTTTACCCCATCTGCCAAACTAACCATGATTCAGATTACCATCCTACCCATGCTAGATTACGGAGACGTCATTTATAGATCGGCAGGTAAGGGTGCTCTCGAGCGGCTGGATGTTCTTTACCATTCGGCCATCAGATTTGCCACCAATACTCCTTATAGGACACATCACTGGACTCTATACTCCTCTGTAAACTGGTTATCTCTGTATACCCGTCGGAAGACCCACTGATTGATGCTTATTTATAAAACCCTCTTAGGCCTCACTCCCCCTATCTGAGATACCTACTGCAGCCCTCATATACAACACCCATTCTGCCAGTCACATTCTGTTAAAGGTCCCCAAAGCACACACATCCCTGGGTCGCTCCTCTTTTCAGTTCGCTGCAGCTAGCGACTGGAACGAGCTGCAAACTGGACAGTTTTATCTCCATCTCTTCATTCAAAGACTCAGTCATGGACAGTTGTGGCTGCTTCGCGTGATGTATTGTTGTCTCTACCTTCTTGCCTTTGTGCTGTTGTCTGTGCCCAATAATGTTTGTACCATGTTTTGTGCTGCTACCATGTTGTGCTGCTGCCATGTTGTGTTGCTACCATGTTGTTGTTATGTGGTGTTGCTACCATGCTGTGTTGTCATGTGTTGCTGCCATGCTATGTTGTTGTCTTAGGTCTCTCTTTATGTAGTGTTGTGGTGTCTCTCTTGTCGTGATGTGTGTTTTGTCCTATATTTTTATTTTTTATCCCAGCCCCGTCCGCGCAGGAGGCCTTTTGACTTTTGGTAGGCCGTCATTGTAAATAAGAATTTGTTCTTAACTGACTTGCTTGGTTGAATAAAATGTTAAATAAAAATAAAAATATATAAATAAAAAGAGTCCCTTGTGATGTGAGGCCAGGATGATTAGAGAAGATGTGACTGACCATTACGATAATTATGCCAGGGTTAATGTAAAGTGGTATGAATGCAGCAGGCTAGTGGATTGATATACAGAAGAGATTTGCTACAGTGTGCTACACTATGCAGGCTTGTGGATTGATAGACAGAAGTGATTTGCTACAGTGTGCTACTACACTATGCAGGCTTGTGGATTGATACTGTACACAGAGAGTGCCTGTTTTGTTCCTCTGCCATAAATAGTACCTTTGTTCTCAAATAGTCCATAGAGGATCCTTTTGAAAGTCACCCACGCTGCATTGTCAACAAGTAAGCCGCTCGTCTGCCTGTACAGAAATATTGACTCTCTTCCTCACTTTGTGGTTCATGATCAAAGTCTTACTGGTGTAGATCTCAGGAACAAAAATATTAAACGCAACATGCAACAATTTCAAAGATTTTACTGAATTACAGTTCATATAAGGAAATCAGTCAAATGAAATAAATACATTTGACACTAATCTATGGATTTCACATAACTGAGAATACAATGGGTGACATGTCTGGTGATATGCAGGCCATGGAAGAACTGGGGCATTTTCAGCTTCCAGGAATTGTGTACAGATCCTTGCGACATGAGGCCGTCTATTATCATGCTGAAACATGTGATGGCGGCGGATGAATGGCACGACAATGGGCCTCAGGATGTTGTCACAGGGTTGATAAAATGCAATTGTGTTCGTTGTCTGTAGCTTATGCCTGCCAATACCATAACCCCAATGCCACCATGGGGCACTCTGTTCACAATGTTGACATCAGCAAACCGCTTGCCCACACAACGCCATAAACGCTGTCTGCAACCTGCCCGGTATAGTTGAAACCGGAATTAATCCGTGAAGAGCACGGATGCCAGTGGCCATCAAAGCGTGCCAGTGGCCATCAAAGGTGAGCATTTGCCCACTGAAGTCGGTTATGATGCCGAACTGCAGTCAGTTCAATACTCTAGTGAGGACGACGAGCATGCAGATGAGCTTCCCTGACAGTTTGTGCAGAAATTATTCGGTTGTGCAAACCCACAGTTTCATCAGCTGTCCGGGTGGCTGGTCTCAGACGATCCCACAGGTGAAGAAGCTGGATGTGGAGGTCCTTGGCTGGCGTGGTTACACGTGGTCTGCAGTTGTGAGGCCGGTTGGACGTACTATCAGATTCTCAAAAACGACATTGGAGGCATAGCCATGGGAAGCAGGAGTGCTGAGTGTGATGCAGCATCCCGTGAAAAATCGGAATAAAAAAAATATATTAATAAAAAATCGAAATCAACCCGATTAAAATGCAATGGCTGTTTACCATAATGGCTGGCTTTAAGACCATGCGGAGCATTGCTCGGAGAGCAGCTGCCAGCCTGTGAGCCTTTTCTGTCACTTTTAGAAAGCAGAGGTCAGACACAGTTCCATTTGCTTTGCCGGTCAGCTGTTTAGAGAGTGCACCGATTGCTTTGAATTTGATGTTGGCATTTGAACTTGGCCTTGTAAGCCTTGTTTTAATCTGATAATCGGGGGTTAATTTAATTGGGAATTGGGAGGTGGGGGAGCTCTCCTTTTTGGTGACCATTTAAACCAAAAGCTGTTTTATTGCCATTAAAATATAGGTTGTGTTAGCTGTATGCCTAATTTATATTTTCATTAATTTGCCCAGTAGGATAGTGCAATTTTGGTTTCATGTTTTGGTATGAAAATAAACACAACTGAACAACTTGCTATTTAGAGCATTTCCCCAAAATACATATTTTGTTTATGGCTTCAAAGACAATAACAATTGTAGGCTATAATAAATGTGCATTGTCATGCAGTGACAAAATGATAATTGAGATAATGCAAATAATGAATGATTACCTAGTTGGACTAACTTTGTTTTACTTCTTGCTGTAGATCTACATCATCATCCTCTGCCTGCACCCCTACCTGTAGCCTACCTGTAGCCTACCTGTAGCCTACCTGTAGCCTACCTGTAGCCTACCTGCCTCTGGTATAATGCATTTCCACCTCTCACTCTATCAGTCTTGCTTGTCCATCTTCCTGAATTAAAATGTGATATTCTAACAGATCAATCTTGCTGGCATAACGTCATTAAATATTGCTAGGTTATTTAGCTATAGTGTGGATGTAGGGCTGTTTTTGTATATAATGAGCACCCAGATGCTGCGTAGGCAACACAATAATATCAGACAGAGACAAGCTGGCCTGGGGAAAAATGTTCGCGGCCGCCTCCGTGTTGTCTACTATGTTGTAATATTAATATTCTCGGAGCAGTCTTGTTGATAAAAAACAAATCTACAATACCGGTCAAAAGTTTTAGAACACCTACTCATCCAAGGGTTTTTCTTTATTTTTACTATTTTCTACATTGTAGAATAATAGTGAAAACATCAAAACTATGAAATAACACATATGGAATCATGTAGTAACCAAAAAAGTGTTAAACACATTTATTCAAATAGACACCCTTTGCCTTGATGACAGCTTTGCACACTCTTGGCATTCTCTCAACCAGCTACATGAGGTAGTCACCTGGAATTCATTTCAATTAACAGGTGTGCCTTCTTAAAAGTTAATTTGTGGAATGTCTTTCCTTCTTAATGCGTTTGAGCCAATCAGTTGTGTTGTGACAAGGTAGGGGGGATATACAGAAGATAGCCCTATTTGGTGAATGGATGATCTCTGCATGTGTATTTCCCACCGTAAAGCATGGAGGAGGAGGTGTTATGGTGTGGGGGTGCTTTGCTGGTGACACTGTCTGTGATTTATTTAGAATTCAAGGCATACTTAACCAGCATTGCTACCACAGCATTCTGCAGCGATACGCCATGGAGTGCTGCATCAGATGACCTGGCCTCCACAGATGGTTTGGGATGAGTCGGACCGCAGAGTGAAGGAAAAGCAGCCAACAAGTGCTCAGCATATGTGGGAACTCCGTCAAGACGGTTGGAAAAGCATTCCAGGTGAAGCTGGTTGAGAGAATGCCAAGAGTGTGCAAAGCTGTCATCAAGGCAAAGGGTGTCTATTTGAATAAATGTGTTTAACACTTTTTTGGTTACTACATTATTCCATATGTGTTATTTCATAGTTTTAATGTCTTCACTATTATTCTACAATGTAGAAAATAATGAAAAATAAAGAAAAACCCTTGAATGAGTAGGTGTTCTAAAACCTTTGACCGGTAGTGTATATTCGCAGAATGTTTCCATTCCATTGTGAATAATGCAGATAGGCAAATACAGAAATGAGCAGGGCATTGAAGTTACATGGAACATCTCTGAATTCAGAGCAACAATTTTGGTGGGGAGACAATCACCCTGTCATAGTAGACTGTATGCCCCATTCCACAAGGGTGACTTCATATAGCCTATAGCAGGGGGTCTGCAACCTTTTTCATATGAGTGACAATTTACAATTGATTCTACAATTTCTAAAGATCTGCGTGCCAGTTATGATTTTCATTTAAGCATTGTAGGCTACTCAACTGTGCCCCGAAAATGTCTAACTGCCCACAAACTGAATAGCCTAATTCTAGCTGTCTACTACGCAGAGGCGCTGTCCATTCAGTCACACCCCACGGAGCTCCACTATGCCTACCTGTACCGAGGTGCTGTCCATTCAGCAGGTGCTGAATCATGGGCGCGGCCTTAATGTGTAGATTTTTCTTCATTCTTGGTTGAGTTTGTTTGTCTTTATGCGTCCTTGTCGATTGTAGCCCTAAGTAATTCATTTGATGTATGGCTTTTATTTCAATGCATGTGTAGGATTTATCTGGCATAGTTTACATTCGCAGTCAACTGTTTATGCTCCGGTTACTTTTACTTTCACATTGATGTCGGTATTTGAAGTCAGCCTTGGTAGCGTGTATTATGCATCTATTTCATGTTGCACTGTATGCGGCGTTCCACAAGTAGGCTAAATGAGTCAATGTAGCCTATGTATGATGAGGTTGAGTAGTACATTGTACATGCCATTCCACAGACTTTAAAACCGAATATAAACCGAATATTGCAGTGATAATGTCTGGGGAATTGTTTATTTTTTTTGCTGTCCTCCAACAGAAATAAGCTTTTTGTGCGTATGGAAGATTTCTGGGATCTTTTATTTCAGCTCATGAAACATGGGACCAACACTTTACATGTTGCGTTTATATTTTTGTTCAGTATAAATACCTTGTCACATTACTGATACAGTGTCATAAAGGAAGGTTCAGGAATTTTGCCTAATTCCCTTCAATTATATTCATTGCAGACGCATTTCGGAGTGAGCTCCTTCGTCAAAGCACTGTCACTTTATTAGTGGTCTGCTCTCTGTGTCTGCAGCCTTTGGCCTGTGTATTCAGGCTGTAAAGCATCCAGTGTTTTAACATTTAGTTGTACTGCATTTCTCACAGTGATCATCTGGTCGTTTACCTGAACAGATTAGTTCCTTCTGATGTTTTATTCAGAAGATGTTTTCTCTCAGAGGCCTTGCTTCATATCATATCGCTTGTCGTTGCCTTGAATAGATGTGAGCTCAACAACTGTCCTATGAATAACACAAAGCCCAATGAATAATACATTATGGAGGACTGTGTGTGTGGGTGTGTGTGGGGTTGAGTGGAATGGTGCCAAACACACCATGAGCTCACTTTACAGGTCAAAACACTGACCCCCTCTCATATATACTGTATATACAGTAATATACATCAAATATACAGTATATATATGTTTTATTGTCACATACAAGTTAACCCAAAGTCCAATACAGACACAGTAAACACAGTGAACTTAAAACACAAAACATTTGAAACATTTACAGTAAGTCCCAAACAGACACAGTAAACACAGCAGGCCCGGCGCCAAGATAAAGTGTTTACGGGGGCAGTTGAAATCGACCCACGTAATCAATTACGCAATGCCAGCCTACCATAAACACGTTTCCAATGCGTACAGTTTCATTTGCAACCACGAAAACCAATAGGCTACCAAGAATGTATCTATTACTATGATGAAACATACCGATATATAGCTATACCCATGGGGCATCATTTGGGTTCTTGCATTGGAATTATATTGAATTCTGCTTATATCATGCTATACCACAATAAACATAAAGTCCAAAGGCCGAGACCATTGAGTGCTTTTGACCAAGAAGTGACAGGTTGCGGGAAATCTCTACTGCACTCAATTAGCACCATGGACAGCGCCTTACACACTAAAGCAAGGCCATTGAAAAGTTAGACTGGCTAAGGAAGTCATTTTGTCATTCTAAACCCTAGGTTTTTGATGAAATGACGCCACTGGCTATATCATCAAGATTTTGAAAAACAAACAACCAGCTAAATTGTTTCTTACCTTTTCAGAAGAGTTGCAGCCTCCTTGATGTTCTGTGGAACTTCCTGAGTAATAGATCATTCCATTCTCCCCAAAATCTTCTTGTAAGATCCACCTCAAATGCCAGTTGGATTAGTTGTGCCTTCCTCGGGTGTACCATGCTTCTTCTGTGCTGACTGAATACATTTGTCAAAGTGGAAAATGAGTTCTCGTAATACATGTTTCAGTGCAGTCGGCAAAGCGGAGAGACTCCCAGAGAATCGTTGCAGGATATCAAGTGGGGTCCATTTGTCCTCTTTGTAGCCGGAGCGGGTGATTTCAGTCTGCAAAAACTGGTGAGCGACACTAAACTCCGCTTCCACCAAATCTGTTTTTGCTTAGATCCAGCAGTGGTTTCACTCTTTTCACATCTAGAAAGTCATGTCTCTCTGGGTCAAAGGGCACACAGGGCCTCCACCAGTTGGCTGTTGCATTCGCTGAATCGTTCTGACATTTCATCAATGACAGCATCCAACGTGCTGAAGAATTGTCTTTTACTCTCCTCTGTCCGGCTGGCCTATTGTACTGTCGTTTGCTTGGAGTTGGTGGTGAATCAGTGCACCTCAGCCTCTCAACACACTCCAACGCACTGCGGACCACTTTGACCCCAGTGTAAAAATCTGTTGCGTTTGCCTGGAGTCATTTGTTTGGAGGATTCTGTGCATCATGGTGGCTGTAAACTGAAGGCCGGGGTCCGTCATCGCCTTCAGCAGCCCTGTAGCCTCGAGTCGTATTCTGTGTTGTACGAATCAATCAATCAATCAATCAATTTTATTTTATATAGCCCTTCTTACATCAGCTAATATCTCGAAGTGCTTTACAGAAACCCAGCCTAAAACCCCAAACAGCTAGTAATGCAGGTGTAGAAGCACGGTGGCTAGGAAAAACTCCCTAGAAAGGCCAAAACCTAGGAAGAAACCTAGAGAGGAACCAGGCTATGAGGGGTGGCCAGTCCTCTTCTGGCTGTGCCGGGTGGAGATTATAACAGAACCATGCCAAGATGTTCAAAAATGTTCATAAGTGACAAGCATGGTCAAATAATAATCAGGAATAAATCTCAGTTGGCTTTTCATAGCCGATCATTAAGAGTTGAAAACAGCAGGTCTGGGACAGGTAGGGGTTCCATAACCGCAGGCAGAACAGTTGAAACTGGAATAGCAGCAAGGCCAGGCGGACTGGGGACAGCAAGGAGTCACCACGGCCGGTAGTCCCGACGTATGGTCCTAGGGCTCAGGTCTCTCAGTTGGCTTTTCATAGCCGATCATTAAGAGTTGAAAACAGCAGGTCTGGGACAGGTAGGGGTTTCGTAACCGCAGGCAGAACAATTGAAACTGGAATAGCAGCAAGGCCAGGCGGACTGGGGACAGCAAGGTGTCAGCATGCCCGGTAGTCCTGACGTATGGTCCTAGGGCTCAGGTTCTCAGAGAGAAAGAGAGAACGAGAGAATTAGAGAGAGCATACTTAAATTCACACAGGACACTGGATAAGACAGGAGAAGTACTCCAGGTATAACCAACTAACCCCAGCCCCCCGACACATAAACTACTGCAGCATAAATACTGGAGGCTGAGACAGGAGCGGTCCGGAGACACTGTGGCCCCATCCGAAGAAACCCCGGACAGGGCCAAACAGGAAGGATATAACCCCACCCACTCTGCCAAAGCACAGCCCCCGCACCACCAGAGGGATATCCTCAACCACCAACTTACAATCCTGAGACAAGGCCGAGTATAGCCCACAGAGGTCTCCCACCACAGCACAAACCAAGGGGGGCGCCAACCCAGACAGGAAGATCACGTCAGTAACTCAACCCACTCAAGTGACGCACCCCTCCTAGGGACGGCATGAAAGAGCACCAGCAAGCCAGTGACTCAGCCCCTGTAACAGGGTTAGAGGCAGAGAACCCCAGTGGAGAGAGGGGAACCGGCCTGGCAGAGACAGCAAGGGCTGTTCGTTGCTCCAGAGCCTTTCCGTTCACCTTCACACTCCTGGGCCAGACTACACTCAATCATATGACCTACTGAAGAGATAAGTCTTCAGTAAAGACTTAAAGGTTGAGACCGAGTCTGCGTCTCTCACATGGGTAGGCAAACTGTTCCATAAAAATGGAGATCTATAGGAGAAAGCCCTGCCTCCCGCTGTTTGCTTAGAAATTCTAGGGACAATTAGGAGGCCTGCGTCTTGTGACTGTAGCGTACGTATTGGTATGTACGGCAGGACCAACTCGGAAAGATAGGTAGGAGCAAGCCCATGTAACGCTTTATAGGTTAACAGTAAAACCTTGAAATCAGCCCTTGCCTTAACAGGAAGCCAGTGTAGGGAAGCTAGCACTGGAGTAATATGATCAAATTTCTTGGTTCTAGTCAGGATTCTAGCAGCCGTATTTAGCACTAACTGAAGTTTATTTAGTGCTTTATCCGGGTAGCCGGAAAGTAGAGCATTGCAGTAGTCTAACCTAGAAGTAACAAATGCGTGCATTCTATATCCGAGAGTAATTTCACAATGCTGTCACTTCTTTTAACAACCACTGACACAGTAGCCAGGGGTCCCCTTCTCCTTTGGCTTTGTTTGGGTAATTTGGCGAAGCCAATTTCTGATATCCATCGTGGCAGTGGCAGATTAGCTGGTTCGAGCTAGTTAAATAGGCTAAGGCTAATAACACTAATGCTTTTTACAGCTAGCTAAGAAGCTAACTAAACTCTGTAGTGGTGGGGCGTGAGGCAAAGTGAGTGAAGCAGCTTCAACGGTAAACTTGACCCCGCTCTTATAAATCAAAATCAAATATTACAGGCTTTTTATGGAAACCCAAAGGAGTCATACCTAACCGCCCCAGTGACTTTCCATACCCCCCTGTGCACACCGCAGTCTGCTCTGACCATTGTGCTGACACAGCGGAGATACAGATTTTGCACCAACCTGTCACTCAATCATTTTAACTTTTGGGGTATTTTTATATAAGGACATAAAACTAAAACTGAGGGACACACATTTTCAACTGAGGGGGATAAGCCCCTTTTTGCCCCCTCGTGGAGCCGGGCCCGAAACACAGTGAACTTAAAACACGAAACATTTGAAATATTTAAGTCCCAAACAGACACAGTAAACACAGGGAACTTAAAACAAAACACTTTTGAAATCCTCTGAGTCCTAAACACACCAACAGCTCTGTACAAACAAAGAAGGCAGGAAGGAAGGATATATGGAGGGCTTAGGCAAGGTGTTGAAGGAAGGAGAGATGAACGGGATACAGTAAGGTAAGTTGTTGGCAGGGTGTTGCAATGTGGGCGAGAGAGAGAGGGAGGAAGGGAGGAGTAGAAATGGAGGGGTAACCCACATGAAAAAATACTACAGTTTACTATAGAATACTACAGTAATTACTAAAGAATTCTGTAGGAAACTGTAGTATACTGTAGAAAACTATACTACACACTGTAGTGTAGTACTTACTATAGAATGTTGTAGTACACTGTAGAATACTACAGGGCACCAGGTAGCCTAGCGGTTAAAGTGTTGGGACAGTCATTGAAATCTCGCTGGTTCGAATCCCCTAGCCGACAGAAAATTCTATATATGTGCCCTTGAGCAAGGCACTTAGCGCTAATTGCTCCTGTAAGTCGCTCTGGATAAGAACTTATGCAAAAATATATAGTAAATACTACACTTTTTAAACTATATTAAATACTACAGTATTTAATTTGTACATACCTTTCCCATTCTCCTCCCCCATATCCTAAATTGTGCCACCCATAAGTAAGAAATATACAAGTATGTACTGAGTATTCCAAACATTAAGAACACCTTCCTAATATTAAGTTGCAGGGATGCTGGCCCATGTTGACTCCAAGTTGGCTATATGTCTTTTGGGTGGTGGACACACAGGAAAATGCTGAGCGTTAAAAAACCCGGCAGCATTGCAGTTCTTGACACAAACCGGTTCGCCTGGCACCTACTACCATACCCCGTTCAAAGGCTCTTACATTTTTTGTCTTGCCCATTCACCCTCTGAATGATACAAATGCACAATCCATGTCTCAATTGTCTCAAGGCTTAAAAATCCTTCTTTAACCTGTCTCCTCCCCTTCATCTACACTGATTCAAGTGGATTTAACAAGTGATATCAAGAAGGGATCATAGCTTTCACCTGGATTCAGCTGGTCAGTCTATGTCATGGAAAGAGCAGGTGTACTTAATATTTTGTATACTCAGTGTAGACCATACATCGTGTTCCTTACATGTTATAGAAAATAGCAGAAGTGCTGAACTATCTGTTCAGACCCCAGTCCTACCTACCTACAGGTTATGTAAAATGTGTTCTTTTAGTATTTCTCCAGTAGGTTTCCTCAAGAAGAAAGCCTCTGCTTCTATGTCAACGATAATATATCAAAAACACTATTGTAAATGCTTCCATAATGTAGATAACACTAGAGTAAATTCTACAGTATACTACAATCGCCATTAATTACTCAAGTATATACTACAGTTTTATTTTACTACAGTATTTATACTATAGTTAACTGGAAATACTACCGTCTATTACAGTGAATACTACAGTAAAGTCTGCAAAAACACTACAGTGAATACTATCGTATTTATTCCATAATATACTATAGTACTTTTTCATGTGGGAAGGTATGTTGTTGCAATGTGGGGGAGGTAGGGAGAGAAAGAGAGGGAGGGAAGGTAGGGGAAGAGATGAAGGAGGTGCAGTAAGGCAGGGTGTTGGCAGGGCGTTGGCAGGGCGTTGGCAGGGTGTTGGCAGGGCGTTGTAATGTGGGCAAAGACGAGGGAGAGAGTCCAAAGTGTTGATTCATTCTATAAAGAACTGTCAGAGACACAGTAGACTAGACACCCTCCACCCGAGAAGACACTGTGACCTGTCAGCTGGGCAGAGTGATGGAGTGTAGGGCGTCCACACTGTCTGAACAGACGGCTGCATTGCAAAGACAGACTAGACCAGGGATTGGCAACTGGCTGCCCCCACCCCCTTTTGTAGGCCCATGGACCAATACAAAAATTAAACAAATATAAACTTTAAAATTAAAAACATTTATCTTCGCTGTCATCAGGGAGGCTGCTAAAATGTTTTGCTCGCAAGGTGGGGTGCGTATCGATGTGGATACGCAGACCCACGAGCCACTGCGGCCCCTCATGATGAGTTATGTTTATTTGTGGCCCCCACCCCCATCAAATTAGCCCATCCCTGGTCTAGACACTATACAACCCCAACATGACTAAAAAGACAGTCTAGACTATACAACTCCAACAGGACTAAAAAGACAGTCTAGACTCTATACAGCCCCAACAGGACTAAAAAGACAGTCTAGACTCTATACAACCCCAACAGGACTAAAAAGACAGTCTAGACTCTATACAACCCCAACAGGACTACAAAGACAGTCTAGACTCTATACAGCCCCAACAGGACTAAAAAGACAGTCTAGACTCTATACAACTCCAACAGGACTAAAAAGACAGTATAGACTCTATACAACCCCAGCAGCACTAAAAAGACAGTCTAGACTATATACAACCCCAGCAGGACTAAAAAGACAGTCTAGACTCTATACAACTCCAACAGGACTACAAAGACAGTCTAGACTCTATACAACCCCAACAGGACTAAAAAGACAGTCTAGACTCTATACAACCCTGGATGCTTTGCTAGCAATAGACAACAAGTAATCCACAGGGGCCGGCCAATTGGATCCCAGTCTGCTTAAGTGTGCAGTGCCCATCATTGTTGGCTCAATAACCCACATTTTTTATTAAACATTGTTATCAGGAAATATTTCAAAAGTATGGTAATCAGCTCTTGTGCTGCCATTCCATAAGGACGGGGATAGTAGTGATCTTAATAATGATTTTGTATTTTGGATGCAAACCAATGAGGGTTTAGGCCTGGGCAATTTCTTGATGTACATAAAGGTTAAGTCTGAATTTCTTGAAGTACATAAAGGTGTACCACAGGGGTCGAAATTGTAAACTTCATTTATATGCGGATTATGCTATTGTGTACGCTATTGCCCCAACTGTAGAATCAAAACTACAGTCAAATTCTATAGCTATGCGGGAATCCCTTGCGGATGTAAAACGTGTGCTTAATACAGGCAAAACGAAACACAAGTTGTTTTTAAACTCTCGTAAGAATGTTTCAGATGAACTACATGTTCACTCATTAGATGGTTCTCCAATCGAACATGTTCCCACATATGAATTCTTAGGCATTTGGATTGATATGGATTTGACGTTTAAAAAACATATACTATAATAGTATTTAACATGATTTTTGAATGGCTACCTCATCTATGTACCCCACACACACAATTGTCTGTAAGATCCCTCAGCCGAGCAGTGAACAGATTCATCCACAAAGACCAGGGAGGTTTTCTAATGCCTCGCAAAGAAGGGCACCAATTTTTTTCTTTTTTTTTGAAAGCAGACATTGAATATCCCTTTGAGCATGGTGAAGTTATTAATTACACTTTGGATGGTGTATCAATACACCCAATCACTACAAAGATGCAGGCATCCTTCCTAACTCAGTTGCCAGTGGAAGGAAACCACTCAGAGATTTCACCATGAGGCCAATGGTGACTTTAAAACAGTTACAGAGTTTAATGACTGTGATAGGAGAAAACTGAGGATGGATCAACAACATTGTAGTTACTCCACAATACTAACCTAAATGACAGAGTGAAAAGAATGAAGCCTGTACAGAATAAACAAATATATTATTTTAATGCATCCTGTTTGTAATAAGGCACTAAAGTAAAACTGCTAAAAATGTGGCAAAGAAAGGAACTCCATGTCCTGAATACAAATTGTTATGTTTGGGGAAAATCTAACACAACACATCACTGATTCTTCATATTTTCAAGCATGGTGGTGGCTGCATCATGTTATGGTTATTCTTGTCATCGACAAGGACTAGGGAGTATTTTGGGGGTTAAAAAGAAATGGAATGGAGCTGAGTACAGGCAAAATCCTACAGGAAAACCTGGTTCAGTCTGCTTTCCAAGACACTGGGAGACAAATTCACCTTTCAGCAGAACACTAACCTAAAACACAAGGTCAAATATACACTGGAGTTGCTTACCAAGACAACATTGAATGTACATACAGTGGGGAAAAAAAGTATTTAGTCAAATTGGTTGTTGATCATTGCTAGACAGCCATTTTCATGTCTTGCCATAGATTTTCAAGCCAATTTAAGTCAAAACAGTAACTAGGCCACTTACAGTGGGGGAAAAAAGTATTTAGTCAGCCACCAGTTGTGCAAGTTCTCCCACTTAAAAAGATGAGAGAGGCCTGTAATTCATCATAGGTATACGTCAACTATGACAGACAAAATGAGAAGAAAAAAAATCCAGAAAATCACATTGTAGGATTTTTAATGAATTTATTTGCAAATTATGGTGGAAAATAAGTATTTGGTCAATAACAAAAGTTTCTCAATAGTTTGTTATATACCCTTTGTTGGCAATGACACAGGTCAAATGTTTTCTGTAAGTCTTCACAAGGTTTTCACACACTGTTGCTGGTATTTTGGCCCATTCCTCCATGCAGATCTCCTCTAGATCAGTGATGTTTTGGGGCTGTCGCTGGGCAACACGGACTTTCAACTCCCTCCAAAGATTTTCTATGGGGTTGAGATCTGGAGACTGGCTAGGCCACTCCAGGACCATGAAATGCTTCTTACGAAGCCACTCCTTCATTGCCCGGGCGGTGTGTTTGGGATCATTGTCATGCTGAAAGACCCAGCCACGTTTAATCTTCAATGCCCTTGCTGATGGAAGGAGGTTTTCACTCAAAATCTCACGATACATGGCCCCATTCATTCTTTCCTTTACACGGATCAGTCGTCCTGGTCCCTTTGCAGAAAAACAGCCCCAAAGCATGATGTTTCCACCCCCATGCTTCACAGTAGGTATGGTGTTCTTTGGATGCAACTCAGCATTCTTTGTTCTCCAAACACGACAAGTTGAGTTTTTACCAAAAAGTTCTATTTTGGTTTCATCTGACCATATGACATTCTCCCAATCCTCTTCTGGATCATCCAAATGCACTCTAGCAAACTTCAGATGGGCCTGGACATGTACTGGCTTAAGCAGGGGGACACATCTTGCACTGCAGGATTTGAGTCCCTGGCGGCGTAGTGTGTTACTGATGGTAGGCTTTGTTACTTTGGTCCCAGCTCTCTGCAGGTCATTCACTAGGTCCCCCCGTGTGGTTCTGGGATTTTTGCTCAACGTTCTTGTGATAATTTTGACCCCACGGGGTGAGATCTTGCGTGGAGCCCCAGATCGAGGGAGATTATCAGTGGTCTTGTATGTCTTCCATTTCCTAATAATTGCTCCCACAGTTGATTACTTCAAACCAAGCTGCTTACCTATTGCAGATTCAGTCTTCCCAGCCTGGTGCAGGTCTACAATTTTGTTTCTGGTGTCCTTTGACAGCTCTTTGGTCTTGGCCATAGTGGAGTTTGGAGTGTGACTGTTTGAGGTTGTGGACAGGTGTCTTTTATACTGATAACAAGTTCAAACAGGTGCCATTAATACAGGTAACGAGTGGAGGACAGAGGAGCCTCTTAAAGAAGAAGTTACAGGTCTGTGAGAGCCAGAAATCTTGCTTGTTTGTAGGTGACCAAATACAATGTGATTTTCTGGAAAAAATATTCTCAATTTGTCCTATGTGTACCTATGATGAACTCATCAATGTGTACCTATGATGAAAATTACAGGCCTCTCTCATATTTTTAAGTGGGAGAACTTGCACAATTGGTGGCTGACTAAATACTTTTTTCCCCCACTGTAGTTCTTGCATAGTTTGGAGCTGTGCTTTGAGTCATTGTCCTGTTGTAGGAGGAAATTGGCTCCAATCAAGCGCCATCCACAGGGTATGGCATGGCGTTGCAAAATGGAGTGATAGCCTTCCTTCTTCAAGATCCCTTTTACCCTGTACAAATCTCCCTCTTTACCACCACCAAAGCACCCCCAGACCATCACATTGCCTCCACCATGCTTGACAGATGGCATCAAGCACTCCTCCAGCATCTTTTCATTTGGTTTGCGTCTCACAAATGTTCTTCTTTGTGATCCGAACACCTCAAACTTCAATTCGTCTGTCCATAACACTTTTTTCCAATCTTCCTCTGTTCAGTGTCTTTGTTCTTTTGCCCATCTTAATCTTTTATTTTTATTGGCCAGTCTGAGATATTACTTTTTCTTTGCAACTCTGCCTAGAAGGTCAGCATCCCGGAGTCGCCTCGTCACTGTTGATGTTGAGACTGGTGTTTTGCGGGTACTATTTAATGAAGCTGCCAGTTGAGGACCTGTGAAGCGTCTGTTTCTCAAACTAGACACTCTAATGTATTTGTCCTCTTGCTCAGTTGTACACCGGGGCCTCCCACTCCACTTTCTATTCTGATTAGAGACTGACGAGTTTCAGAAGAAAGTTATTTCTAGCCATTTTGAGCCTGTAATCGAACGCACAATTGCTGATGCTCCAGATACTCAACTAGTCTCAAGAAGGCCAGTTTTATTGCTTCTTTAATCAGCACAACCGTTTTCAGCTGTGCTAACATAGCTATCAATTTGCCTTTTAAAATGATAAACTTGGATTAGCAAACACAATGTGCCATTGGAACACAGGACTGATGGTTGCTGATAATGGGCCTCTGTACGCCTATGTAGATATTCCATTAAAATCAGCCGTTTCCAGCTACAACAGCCATTTACAACATTAACAATGTATACACTGTATTTCTGATCAATTTGATGTTATTTTATTGGACAAAAAAAATGCTTTTCTTTCAAAAACAAGGACATTTCTAAGTGACCCCAAACTTTTGAATGGTAGTGTACAATGTAAATACTTCAGGGAATTAATGTTCATGTGATGTCCCTCAGGCTATGGCAATCATATACAGTGAGCTCCAAAAGTATTGGGTCAGTGACACAGTTTTTGTTGTTTTGGCTCTGTACTCCAGCACTTTGGATGCACTTTTGAAATGATATAATCACTATGAGGTTAAAGTGCAGACTGTCAGCTTTCATTTGAGGGTATTTTCATCCATAGCGGGTGAACCGTTTAGAAATTACAGCACTTTTTGTACAAAGTCCCCCCATTTTAGGGAACCAAAGGTATTGGGAGAAATTCACTTATATGTGTATTAAAGTAATGAAAAGTTTAGTATTTGGTCCCATATTCCTAGCACGCAATGATTACATCAAGCTTCTGAATGTACAAACTTGTTGGATGCATTTGCTGTTTGTTTTGGTTGTGTTTCAGATTATTTTGTGCCCAATAGAAATGAATGGTAAATAATGTCTTGTGTAATTTTGGAGTCACTGTTATTGTAAATAAGAATATAATATGTTTCTAAACACTTCTAAATTTATGTAGATGCTACCATGATTATAGATAGTCCCGAATGAATTGTGAATAATGAGGAGTGAGAAAGTTAGACACACAAATATCATACCCACCAAAAATGCTAACCTCCCCTGTATTGTAATGGTGAACGGTTAGCTTGTCTCGGGTATGATATTTGTGCGTCTGTAACGTTCTCACTCATCATTATTCACGATTCATTCAGGACTACATTTCGCCAAGTTTAGAATTGGCACATACTGTAGGGGACTCTTTTCAGGGTTCAGCTCTTGGGTTTCCAGTGCATTGAATTGTAATGTTTTGGGGCTTAATTTCAAATGGTGCCAAAATATTAGTGTCCTTTTCTTTATATTTACAATTAAAGGGAATCTTCCGAGTTCCGGTCTGCATGCATTATTTAGTACTTTCTTTTGGATATTTAGGATAATTCTCCAGAATTCTGTTGGTAGATTTTCTATTGGGTTTTTCTCCCAATGATAATATCATTATTACGGGTTGGTCACCAAATTTGTAAAATTACACCATTGAATATTTTGCACCAGATTTGGATAGGAATATTTATTTTTGAGAATTTTATTTTCAATGGAGTAAAATGCTTGTGGGCTTTTTCTTGTACCATTTTTTATTTTAATTATTTTATTTAACCTTTATTTAACCAGGTAAGCCAGTTGAGAACAAGTTCTCATTTACAACTGCGACATGGCCAAGATAAAGCAAAGCAGTGCGATAAAAAAAAAAACACAGTTACATATGGGGTAAAACAAAACATAAAGTCAAAAATACAATAGAAAATATATATACAGTGTGTGCAAATGTAGCAAGTTATGGAGGTAAGGCAATAAATAGGCCATAGTGCAAAATAATTATAATTAGTATTAACACTGGAATGATAGATGTGCAAGAGATGATGTGCAAATAGAGATACTGGGGTGCAAATTAGCAAAATAAATAACAATATGGGGATGAGATAGTTGGGTGGGCTAATTTCAGATGGGCTGTATACAGGTGCAGTGATCGGTAAGGTGCTCTGACAACTGATGCTTCAAGTTAGTGAGGGAGATAAGAGTCTCCAGCTTCAGAGATTTTTGCAGTTCGTTCCAGTCATTGGCAGCAGAGAACTGGAAGGAATTGCGGCCAAAGGAGGTGTTGGCTTTGGGGATGACCAGTGAGATATACCTGCTGGAGCGCAGACTACGGGTGGGTGTTGCTATGGTGACCAATGAGCTAAGATAAGACGGGGATTTGCCTAGCAGTGATTTATAGATGGCCTGGAGCCAGTGGGTTTGGTGATGAATATGTAGTGAGGACCAGCCAACAAGAGCGTACAGGTCACAGTGGTGGGTAGTATATGGGGCTTTGGTGACAAAACGGATGGCACTGTGATAGACCACATCCAATTTGCTGAGTAGAGCGTTGGAGACTATTTTGTAAATGACATCGCCGAAGTCAAGGTTCGGTAGGATAGTCAGTTTTACGAGGGCATGTTTGGCAGCATGAGTGAAGGAGGCTTTGTTGCCATTGGGCATGTTCAACCATGGTATTTCCTAATTTTAAGGAGTGTGCTCTGATTCCTGGCCTTTTTCTGGAAAATCACGACTTTGGTTTTCTGAAAGTTGCTGTTGATTTTCCAGTTAATACTGTATTCCCAAAACATTTTAAGTTGTTCCTGTCAACCTTGCTCTGTTGGTGACAGTAGGACAAGGTCATATGCGTAGAGCAGGAATCTGACCTCCTCATCTTTGAGGGTGAGTCCAGGGGCTGCAGATCTGTCCAACAACACTGCTAGTTCATTGATGTAGACGTTGAACAGGGTTGGACTTAAACGGCACCGTTGTCTAACCCTTGTGCAAAAAATGATATTTTATTGTTCAATTTAATACTAGATGTGTTAAAATCGTGTTAATAGATTTTATGATGTCGTATTCTTTACCTCCAATGCCTCTTTGGAGGGTTTTGTAATATAATCCATCCATATGGAATCAAAAGCATTCTTCAAATCAACAAAACATGCAAATACTTTTCCTCTGCTTTTGTGATGAACATGCTGGCTTATTAGTGTTTGTAATGTGTGTATGTGGTCTGTTGTTCTGTGTTTGGGTAGAAAGACAATGTGTTTTTTGCTGAGAGCGTTGTGTGAGGAAGGTTTGTATTGGTAATTGAGAATACAGCATAACAGTTTCCCCATGTTACCGGTGACACATATTCCCTTATAGTTATAAGGGTCTAATTTGTCACCTCTTTATATATATATATGGGGGTTATGAGCCCCTGGTTCCAAATATCAGGAAAGCAGTCACTCTCCAAAACAGGTTGAATAGTTTTAATCATAGTGTCACGACTTCCACCGAGGCTGCCTCCCCTTCTTGTTCGGGCAGGTTTCGGCGTTCGTCGTCACCGGCTTACTAGCTGCTGCCGATCCATTTATCATCACTCCATTTGTCTTGTCTTATCAATCACACACACCTGGTCCTTATCCCTCATTAGTCATTGTATAAGTGTTCCCTCTGCTTCCTTGTCTGTGTGGGTGATTGTTTGTAGTGAGCTGTGTGTAGCTCGGTTGAGCTACCCTTACCTTGTTGTTGCCAGGGTAGAATTTTCCCCTGTGCCTATGTATTATTGGATTCTACCGTTACACACACTCATCACACATAGCCAATGGAATTACGGGTGCTGGAGGTGCTGCCTGGTGGTGAGATGGTAAATCTGCAAGAACCTACTAAACTATTTGAATTGCATTATTTATATAAATGATCATGGGATTGGTTTAGGGGAGAGGAAAATACATGGGATATTTATATACTAAACAAAAATATAAACGCAACATGCAACAATTTCAACGATTTTACTGAGTTACAGTTCATATAAGGAAATCGTTCAATTGAAATAAATTCATTAGGCCATAATCTATGGATTTCACATGACTGGGCAGGGGCACAGCCATGGGTGGGCCTGGGAGGGCATAAGCCCACCCACTGGGGAGCCAGACCCAGCCAATCAGAATGAGTTTTTCCCCACAAAAGGGCTTTATTACAGACAAAAATACTCCTCCTTTCATTAGTTGTCCGGGTGGCTGGTCTCAGACGATCACGCAGGTGAAGAAGCCGGATGTGGAGGTCCTGGGCTGGCGTGGTTACACGTGGTCTGCGGTTGTGAGGCCGGTTGGACGTACTGCCAAATTCTCAAATTCTCTAAAATGACGTTATGGTAGAGAAATGAACATACAATTCTCTGGCAACAACTCTGGGGGACATTCCTGCAGTCAGCATGCCAATTGCGCCCTCAAAACTTGAGAGATTTGTTGCATTGTTTTGTGCACATTTTAGAGAGGACTTTTATTGTCCCCAGCACAAGGTGCACCTGTGTAATGATCATGCTGTTTAACCAGCTTTTTGATATGCCACACCAGTCAGGTGGATGGATTATTTTGGCAAAGGAGAAATGCTCATTAACATGGATGTAAACAAATTTGTGCACCAAATTTGAGAGAAATAAGCTTTTTGTGCATATGGAACATTTCTGGGATCTTTTATTTCAGCTCATGAAACATGGGACCAACACTTTACATGTTGCGTTTATATTTTTGTTCAGTATGGGCCCCATTCTGTTTTTTAAGTGTTGCACTCATGATATGCTCTTTTCTATTCAGCTGTGGGGGTTTGGAGTCAGACAGGCTCTGCTGTACGATAGACAGTTTAGTTTGAGTTAAGTCGGGTCTCACTCTCTGTCCCTCTTCTCTTCTCTCCCCCTTGTGGTGGATATCAAGTGATCTGGAGCAGTGCTCGCAATAGTTTTCCACTTCTATTTTCTATTAGTTTACAATGCTGAACTTGACAAAAAGGGAATGGGAACAATATCAAATAAGGAACATGGTATTCTCTCGCCCTCAGCTTGCAGGCCTGCTCCTGCCCATGTCAAACATGTAGGTGTACTAGCCCACTGGTCTAGCAACCAACACAGTGCTAGGCGAGTGGTGCATTCCACCCACTGGTGCTGGATTGAGGTTAGTGCTTTTCTCCGTGATGGATTGCATAGCTGTCCATTTGTGTTGAGTTTTAATAGGCACAATCTTAGTTACAACACCCCTCTTGTTATCTCACACACACACACCTGTTGTAATTATAGTGCCTTCGGAAAGTATTCAGACCCCTTCACTTTTTCCACATTATGTTACGTTACAGCCTTATTCCAAAATGGATGAAATAAAATCTCATCAATCTACACATAATACCACATAATGACAAAGAAAAACAGAAATTCCTTATTTACATAAGTATTCAGACCCTTTGCTATGAGACTTGAAATTGAGCTCAGGTGCATCCTGTTTCCATTGATCATCCTTGAGATGTTTCTACAACTTCATTGGAGAACCTGTGGTAAATTCATTTGATTGGACATGATTTGGAAAGGCACACACCTGTCTATATAAGGCCCCACAGTTGACAGTGCATGTCAGAGCAAAAACCAAGCCATGAGGTCAAAGGAATTGTCCATAGAGCTCCGAGACTGGTGGGATGGTGTCAAGGCACAGATCTCGGGAAGGGTACCAAAACAATTCTGCAGCATTGAAGGTCCCCAAGAATACAGTTTGGAAGCACCAATACTCTTCCTAGAGCTGGCCACCCGGCCAAACTAAGCAATCGGGGGTGAAGGGCCATGGTCAGGGAGGTGACCAAGAACCCGATGGTCACTCTGACAGAGCTCCAGAGTTCTTCTGTGGAGATGGGAGAACCTTCCAGAAAGACAACCATCTCTGCAGCACTCCACCAATCAGGCCTTTATGGTAGAGTGGCCAGACGGAGGCCACTACTCAGTAAAAGGACAGTCAGACCATGAGAAACAAGATTCTCTGGTCTGATGAAAACAAGATTTAACTCTTTGGCCTGAATGCCAAGCGTCACGTCTGGAGGAAACCTGGCACCATCCCTACGGTGACGCATGGTGGTGGCAGCATCTGGAGACTTGTCAGGATTGAGGGAAAGATGAACGGAGCAAAGTACAGAGAGATCCTTGATGAAAACCTGCTCCAGAGCGCTCAGGGCCTCAGACTGGGGCAAAGGATAACCTTCCAACAGGCCAATGACCCTAAGCACACAACCAAGACAACGCTGGAGTGGCTTCGGGAGAAGTCTCTGAATGTCCTTGAGTGGCCCAGCCAGAGCCCGGACTTGAACCCAATTGAACATCTCTGGAGAGACCTGAAAATAGCTGTGCAGTTACACTCCCCATCCAACCTGACAGAGCTTGAGAGGATCTGCAGAGAAGAATGGGAGAAACTCCCCAAATACAGGTGTGCCAAGCTTGTAGCATCAACAAAGTACTGAGTAAAGGGTCTGAATACTTACGTAATTTGTGATATTTCAGTTTTCTATTTTTAATACATTTACAAACATTTCTAAAAACCTGTTTCTGTTTTGTCATTATGGGGTATTGTGTGTAGATTGATGAGGGGGAAAAAAAACAATTTAATACATTTTAGAATAAGGCTGTAATGTAACAAAATGTGGAAAAAGTCAAGGGGTCTGAATATTTTCCGAATGCACTGTTTGCAGTACAAAGAAATGTGCGCTCTGTTCACAATGGTCTATTCCTAGTCGATGAGTGAGTGTCAAGTTTGTGAGTTTCAAGTAGGGTAAGCTTACAATTTATCCTACCATTTCTACTGATCTGCGTGCCAGTTATGATTTTCATATTCACATTTTCGTGGAACAGTTTAATTTTTTGTTTCTCAAAATCATTGTCATGTGGTTAATAATACAAATCAGAATTAAAATGATAAAAGTCTCAAAGTTAAAATTCCACTAATGTGAGAGCACCAACATCTGCCATATGGACACATTGATTCACCGTGAGCCATTGGCGGCTAAAGAAATGAGCACATGGAACTAAGAGATAGCTAGGCCAATGTAGCAGCAGGCCTATAACTTCCACTGTCAACCAAGTAAAAATACATAAAGCCGACAATTAAAAACAGAAAATATCCTGATGAAAATGCAGGTTCTTTCAATCGCATTCATCTCTCTACTCCGCCTGTCTGCCTCCCTTTCTATTGGTCTTGACTTGAGCTATCGCTGGTGAAGTGCAACATTGTAGCCTATCAAATCAATCAACTGGGTCCAGCCCAATGACTGTATATATGAAGGTCCGGCCGAAAGCGGTCTCTAGCGAACTTGCAATATTGTATATCAACTAGCCTCTTCTGGGCACTCAGAGTTTCCCTCGCCATTGAGCTCGGGACAGACACAGCTGTTTTTGCGCAAAGGGAAATGTGTTCAGGACGTTTCCACTGGAAACTGTAAATGGGATCCTCAGAGCATGACATATCAGCATAAAGGACTTGTTGCGGATAAAAATCAGTATGTGATGACGTAGTGTGCACGAAATGTGCTTCAATGTGTTTCCATCGCATTTTCAACTCTACCAATAGTTTTTTCACAAAAACTGTGCCTACTCTGGTCTTGGCACGTGCACTCTAGCCAACAGCTGGCGGATACAGTGCGGGTAGGCCAGTCTACATAATGAGATTATAATGGATAAGAACAATAATATTTGTATTTGTCAAATGGTAGTCAATCATCGTTCATTTATGTCACCAGAATCAGACCCTCAATATTTATTGGAAAGGAGCATCAAGATCACCATGCACTTTCATCACCCTGTGAAGTTATTTCCTTTGTAGTCATAGCTGCAGGACGTATGGGGTGCTGAGGGTGCTATAGCACCCCCTGAAAAATCGGAAAAATATTAACCAAAATAAAATGTGTGGTTGGATTATAACTTTTTTACAAAAGTGGTGCACTGGGCCTTTACTAGTCCTATATTAGGGGACCGACATAGCCATCTGTAGCACAGGCAAAAATATATAAAATTATATATGGTATGACTTTACTCGCATAAAAACTGTGTACGGAAACGTGGTTAGTGAGGAACTTTTGTCATTCACAATGGATTTATTTTTTTATGTACTGACTTTGTTGACTTACTGTGTGAGGTGAAGGAAAATGACTGAGAAGGTCATCTTATTAGTGGTGGTGAGTTAAGACAGTCAGAAATCAGACATCACCAAATGGGCACTTTCCTACATTTGCGCGCAGCAGGCTAGTTAACCTACTTATATAATAAATATATTATGCCATTTAGCAGACGCTTTTATCCAAAGCGACTTACAGTCATGCGTGCATACATTATTTTATTTTTTTTGTGTATGGGTGGTCCCGGTGATTGAACCCACTACCCTGGTGTTACAAGCGCCGTGCTCTACCAGCTGAGCTACAGAGGACCAGGACTTACTTCTATGCGTGCTCCGTCAACATTAAGAGGACAGTGAAACCAGACACATGCAAATTGCTTACATGTAGCGCTCCAAACAAAATACGATAAAAAAATTGACAAAACTTGTAAATTATGGTATGAAATAAACCAAAACTTGTTTTTCAGAAGTGTAACAGGTTGTAAACTCTGCAAATAACGTTTCCAGTCCGAGAATGAGAACGGTAAATGACTGTAGGACTAATTAATCCATGCATTAACAGAAATGTATGTAGGCTACCCAAATGACTGGGTTTAACAGTACATTTACGGCTAGTGACATATGAAATGGGGAATAAAAAAAAAAAAAGAAACAATCAAAGGGCAAACAATTAACACAATAAAACAATGAATGCGCAAGAATTGGCGGGAGACAGATCAGTGCATTCTGGAGAGAGACTGCCAACATCTTCGCCACACACCCCTACCCTTCTTCTTGTCTCAACATTTAAAATTATACTCAAGACACATTATCTTCGCACATATTTTATATGCATTGCTTTTCACTGACAACCGCATCTCAATAATCAGCTAGGCCTATTGCCACACGCGCTGTCCAATTAGGCATATAGGCCTACCTGCTTGTGATTTGAAACAATCCACAGCTTTAAAAGAAGCTAATGATCCTCTGTGGCTAAGTCATGCTCTCTGGTGAAGTATTAAAAGGTTCTGGATAGAACCAAAAATGTTGCTTGCTTCATATGGCACTCGTAAAGGTTCTGTATTTCTATATACAGTGGAACCCCTTTGTAGGGTTTTTGATCAGAACCACAAGGGGTTCTATATGGAACCAATTTCAGTTCTATATAGAACCTTAAGGGGTACCATATATGAAGCAAGCATAGAACCGTTTTTGGTTCTATCCAGAACCTTTTTTTGAAGAGTGAATCTTATCCTATGCTTAGGTTACTCATCACATTAGTAATTGTATTTTATTGTTAGCCTGTACTTTATTGCAAAGGGGATTTTTTTTCAAACCCCCGCACTCAGCACCCTCTATTCAAAACATCTTCCCATGGCTGTGACTCTATTAGTAACATCCATAACTCTGCACTGGGCTCTTTCTAGTCCTCACCATCTACTACTTCCTGTATCAAAATCTACTGTAAAATACACTAGTTGTTTCAACTGAAAAAAGACAAGTTACCCCCATAGAGTCGATGTCCATGAAATATAATTAGCATACTAAAATAATCCCCATCAAAATCCATGTTTTTTGCATGGGCTGTGTGTCTCAGTCCACCCTATCCACCGATGTTGGCCTTCCGCATTCGTATGAAGTCGGTACCGCCGATCTGCCAACTTCTTTCTGTAGCATCCGAACAGTTTGGGCTACACACTAATGACTCTCACGAACACGTACAGTACATGTCAGTTGTTTTGCTCTAGGATGTCCACATGCCTCACAAGACTCGTCTGAACGTAGCCCACTACCAGTTCAAAAATTGAATGAAAGTATACTGTATATGGAAGCAGCGTAGTGTGAAGGAAAAAAAGGGTTAAATATGGGTAAAAACTTTATTTAAAAAAAAATCGAATCTTTCTTATATCCCTCAGATATAGGACATAAACTTCCTTTTGATCTGTTTTTCCATGTATGAATCTGTTATTCAATGTTTCTATGTGCTAATAGCAGTAACGCCAAATTCAATGTTTAATCAAATATTTTTATTTTCATTTTCTTTGATACCTAAAGGGGTACTACAAATCTAAATCAAATAGCTAAATGATCCTTGGTAAGACGATCTTAAAACAAGTCCATATGTGTCACAATCGTTGAGAGACGGGTCGGACCAGGGTGCAGCGTGAAAAGCGTACATGTTTATTAACTCAATAAACATAAAACAAAACAACGTAACGTGAAGTCCTCAGGCTATACACATACAAGCCTAAACGGAACAAGGTAGGCAACCAGGCTACCTAAGTATGATCCCCAATCAGAGACAACGAGCGACAGCTGTCTCTGATTGGGAATCACACCCGGCCAAACATAGAAATACAACCTAGATCTACCACATAGAAATACACTAACATAGATCTCAACAGAAAACTCACACCCTGACCCAACCAACGAGAGTTCTCTCGATCAGGGCGTGACAATATGTTAGCTTAGTAAACCCCCCCCCCCCCCGGTTTAGACTCTAGGGGGGCACCAGTTTCCTAACAAATGTATTTATATAATCTCATTAGATCAAGTTCAGTTGACTAATCGTATTCATTCTTTATTTTCTTTCTCACCACTGAACAAGAAAGGACAGCACAACTCCATAGAGACTCAAACTTTTCCCTCTCAACTCATAAAAGTGCAACTGTCGCTAAACATTAATGTAGTGAAACAAAGCAACAAAGCCAACTCAAACTCCTCCTGATCATCATCACAGCACAGGTGTGTTTACTGACATGTGACCTGGGCTGATGGTGTTCATTCGTTTCCCGTGGGAACCTAATTAATTACACTCTGTCATGTTTTCTGCTCAGCTCAGCACCTGCTTTGGCCCAGCCAATCCCAGTGGAGCCTGTGTGGTGTGCCACTGCTGAGGCTTTGGCCAGTGACCTGGGAATGCAGTGGTGCTAATGATAGTGTGTGTGTGGGGGGGGGTCTCACTGTCTCTGACACATGCACATACACAGAGTAGACACTTGCAAAGACACACACAGAGACACTCGTACAGACGCACAAAGACACTCTTGCAAATACACACACATACTGTATACAAACGCATGCTCACACACATGTATAAACAACGTATGCTCACCAATGTGTATAAAGGCACAACTACACACACACGATCAAAAATATAGAATAAACACATACTGTAAACTCATCTGTAAATCCTATCATTACACAGTCCTGTCCACTCTTTACATTGCAATCATGGATGTAATATTCTAGAGGGATACCAGTTGCCTATTAAAACGCCTATAGGATCTTCTTTACTGGTGTGTGATGTATGACTCATAGATGCAAAGACAAAACATCTATAGACAAAAGCAAAGCCAACAAAACACAGAGACAGATACAGACAGGGCCGGCTTACCGAACGGGCACGCAGGGCACGTGCCCCAGGTGTATAACATCGAGCACACAACCATTAGGCTTATTAGGCTACAGCAGGTGCAAGCTTTACAATCGGCCCTAAATAGTAAACACTAAATGTAAACACTACAGCAACTAACTGACATTAGGTATTGAAGCTACACTATATATACAAAAGTATGTGGACACCCCTTCAAATTAGTGGATTAGTGGCTATAAAATTGAGCACACAGCAATGCAATCTCCATAGAGAAACACTGGCAGTAGAATGGCCTTACTAAAGAGCTCAGTGACTTACAACGTGGCACCGTCATAGGATGCCACCTTTCCAACAAGTCAGTTTGTCAAACTTCTGCCTTGCTAGAGCTGCCCCGGTCAACTGTAAGTGCTGTTATTGTGAAGAGGAAACGTCTGGGAGCAACAACGGCTCAGCCGCGAAGTGGTAGGCCACACAAGCGCACAGAATGTGACCGCCGAGTGCTGAAGCGCGTAGCGCATAAAGATCGTCTGTCCTCGGTTGGAACACTCACTACCGAGTTCCAAACTGCATCTGGAAGCAACGTCAGCACAATAACTGTTCGTCGGGAGTTTCATGAAATGGGTTTCCATGGCCGAGCAGCCGTACACAAGCCTAAGATCACCATGCGCAATGCCAAGCGTCGGCTGGAGTGGTGTAAAGCTCGCCACCATTGGACTCTGGAGCAGTGGAAACGCGTTCTCTGGAGTGATGAATCACGCTTCACCATCTGGCAATCTGACAGACGAATCTGGGTTTGGCGGATACCAGGATAACGCTACCTGCCCCAATGCATAGTGCCAACTGTAAAGTTAGGAGGAGGAGGAAAAATGGTCTGGAGCTGTTTTTCATGGTTCGAGCTAGGCCCCTTGGTTCCAGTGAAGGGAAATCTTAATGCTACAGCATACAATTACATTCTAGACTATTCTGTGCTTTCAACTTTGTGGCAACAGTTTGGGGAAGGCCCTTTCCTGTTTCAGCATGACAATGCCCCCGTGCACAAAGCGAGGTCCATACAGAAATGGTTTGTCGAGATCGGTGTGGAAGAACGTGGGCCCCCAGGTAGCATATGAACACACTATAAGCAATGTCAAAATGTGTAGAACTGCAGGAAAAGCGCTTTAAAACTGCAACATTTTCTCTCAGCAAAATCGAATCCAATTTTATTTGTCACATGCTTCGTAAACAACAGGTGTGGACTAACAGTAAAATGCTTACTTACTGGCCAGTCACAACAATGCAGAGAGAAAGTAAAAAACGTAATAGTAAAATTAATATAGATACACAATGAGTAACGATAACTTAGCTATATACAAGGGGTACCATGACAGAGTCAACATGCAGGGTAACGGGGTAATTGAGGTAGGTTTGTACACTACCAGTCAAAAGTTTGGACACATACTCATTCAAGGGATTTTCTTTATTTTTACTATTTTTTACATTGTAGAATAATATTGAAGACATCAAAACTATGAAATAACACGTGGAATCATGTAGTAACCAAAAAAGTGTTAAACAAATCAAAATATATTTTATATTTGAGATTCTTCAAATAGCCACCCTTTGCCTTGATGACAGCTTTGCACACTCTTGGCATTCTCTCAACCAACTTCATGAGGTAGTCACCTGGAATGCATTTCAATTAACAGGTGTGCCTTCTTAAAAGTTAATTTATGGAATTTCTTTCCTTCTTAATACGTTTGAGCCAATCAGTTGTATTGTTACAAGGTAGGGGGGTATACAGAAGATAGCCCTATTTGGTAAAATACCAAGTCCATATTATGGCAAGAACAGCTCAAATAAGCAAAGAGAAATGACAGTCCATCATTACTTTAAGACATGAAGGTCAGTCAATACGGAAAATGTCAAGAACTTTGAAAGTTTCTTCAAGTGCAGTCGCAAAAACCATCAAGAGCTATGATGAAACTGGCTCTCACGAGGACCGCCACCGGAATGGAAGACCCAGAGTTACCTCTGCTGCAGAGGATAAGTTCATTAGAGTTACCAGCGTCAGAAATTGCAGCCAAAATAAATGCTTCATAGAGTTCAAGTAACAGACACATCTCAACATCAACTGTTCAGAGGGGACTGTATGAATCAGGCCTTCATGGTCGAATTGCTGCAAAGAAACCACTACTAAAGGACACCAATAAGAAGAAGAGACCTGCTAGGGCCAAGAAACATGAGCAATGGACATTAGACCGGTGGAAATTTGTTGTTTGGTCTGGAGTCCAAATTTGAGATTTTCGGTTCCAACCGCCGTGTCTTTGTGAGACACAGTGTGGGTGAACGGATGATCACCGAATGTGTGGTTCCCACCGTAAAGCACGGAGGAGGAGGTGTTATGGTGTGGGGTGTTTTGCTGGTGACACTGTCTGCGATTTATTTAGATGACCTGGCCTCCACAATCCCCCGACCTCAACCAAATTGAGATGGTTTGGGATGAGTCGGACCGCAGAGTGAATGAAAAGCAGCATATGTGGGAACTCCTTCAAGACTGTTGGAAAAGCATTCCAGGTGAAGCTGGTTCAGAGAATGCCAAGAGTGTGCAAAGCTGTCATCAAGGCAAAGGGTGGCTATTTGAAGAATCTCAAAAATATTGATTTGTTTAGCACTCAGTCACAACACAAGTGCCTGGCTGCAAAAGTGCATTGACGTCAGCAGCAGGCGCTCAGCTCGTGCACAGGCAGCAGCAGGCCAGCCAAGCAGCACAACAACCTGGAGAGAGCTGGAGAGAGATGCCTAGCGCACACATCATTATTTGAGTTAAGTTGCTTGTTCAATAAGATAGCATATATACCTTGTTATTAGCTTGTACCTATAATTGTTGATCAGTTAGGTAGCATGTTAACTAACTACCAATACACTGCTTAAAACTATAATTGTTCAGAATGTGTAGGTTTACTAGTTAATAAGAAAATAAATAAAATGTAATTGTTCAATGACGTGTAATGTGTAATTGTTCAATAATTCAATGTGTTGTGTTTATAAATAAAAAATATCTGATCATATAAAATGTGTTGTGTTTATATTACTTTTACAAATAAAAATATGTGATAATAAACAAACAAATCTAAACTAACAAATGTCAAATCATATTTGTCGCCGAGATGGCCAGTCAATTTGAGTAACGTTATTATGTATTCTACGTAATAATGCAGTTTTACGTTATTACATAATGACTTCATCACGCAATGACATCACAACGTCATTTAGCAACTTTTAGCAACAAATCGACCTGCCTCTAGCAATTTTCCCTGAAAATTAGTCGGCAACACTGGTGGTAGCAGAGAGAACAGTCTATGACTTTGGTGGTTGGAGTCTTTTACAATGTTTAGGGCCTTCCTCTGACATTGCCTGGTATAGAGGTCCTGGATGTCAGGGAGCTCATCCCCAGTGATGTACTGGGCCATACGCACTACCCTCTGTAGCGCCTTGCGGTCGGATGCCAAGCAGTTGCCATACCAAGCGGAGATGCAGCCAGTCAAGATGCTCTCAATGAAGCAAGCATTGTAGAACATGCCAAATCTTTTCAGCCTCCTGAGGGGGAAGAGGCATTGTCGTCCCCTCTTCAACGACTGTGTTGGTGTGTTTGGACCATGATAGATCCTAAGTGATGTGGACACCGAGGAACTGAAAGCTCTCGACCCGCTCCACTACAGCCCCGTCGATGTGAAAGGGGGAATGCTCGGCCCTCTGTTTCCTGTAGTCCACGATCAGCTCCTTTGTCTAGCTGACATTGAGGGAGAGGTTGTTGTCCTGGCACCACAATCTCATCGTCGTCGGTGATCAGGCCTACCACCGTCGTGTCATCAGCAAACTTAATGATGGTGTTGGAGTTGTGCGCAGCCACACAGTCGTGGGTGAACAGGGAGTACAGGAGGGGACTAAGCATGCACCCCTGAGAGGCTGCCGTGTTGAGGGTCAGCATGGCAAATGTGTTGTTGCCTACCCTCACCATCTGGGGGCATCCCATCAGGAAGTCCAGGATCCAGTTGCAGAGGGAAGTGTTCAGTCCCAAGGTCCTTAGCTTAGTGATGAGCTTGGAGTGCACTATGGTGTTGAACGCTGAGCTGTAGTCAATTAACAGCATCCTCAAGTAGGTGTTCCTTTTGTCCAAGTGGGAAAGGACAGTGTGGAGTGCAATAGAGATTGCTTCATCTGTGGATCTTTTGGGGCGGTATGCAAATTGGAGTGGGTCCAGGGTGTCTGGGATGATGGTGTTGATGTGAGCCATGACCAGCCTTTCAAAGCATTTCATGGGTACAGATGTGAGTGCTATGGGATCATAGTCATTTAGACAGGATACCTTAGCGTTCTTGGGCACAGGGACTATGGTGGTCTGCTAGAAACATGTAGGTATTACAGACTGGGTCAGGGAGAGGTTGAAAATGTCAGTGAAGACACTTGCCAGCTGGTCAGCGCATGCTCTAAGTACACGTCCTGGTAATCCGTCTGGCCCTGCGTTGCTTGCCTTGAAGCGAGCATAGAAGGCATTTAGCTTGTCTGGTAAGCTCGCGTCACTGGGCGTTCGCGGCTGGGTTTCCCTTTGTAATCCGTGATAGTTTGCAAGCCCTGCCACATCCGACGAGCTCCAGAGCTGGTGACTGATGTGATAAACTCCTCATTGCCATTGGAGGAACACCGACCACTCCCCCGGCCGGTCCTGGCAATAGGACCTCAGGAACCTACCCACATCCTGATTAACCCATTCCACCTGCCCATTACTCTTAGGGTGGAACCCAGAGGTCAGGCTGACCGAGACTCCCAGACGTTCCATGAACGCCTTCCAGACTTTTGACGTGAACTGGAGACCTTGGTCAGACACTATATCCTCTGGTACCCCGTAGGGCCGGAAGACGTGTGTAAACAGAGCCTCCGCAGTTTGCAGAGCCGTGGGGAGACTGGGCAGAGGAAGGAGGCGGCGGGCCTTCGAAAAGCGGTCCACAACGACCAGGATGGTGGTGTTCCCTTGAGAGAGAGGCAGATCAGTTTAAAAAATCTACACTCAAATGAGACCATGGTCGTTGTGGAAGGTTTTAACTTACCCGCTGGGAGGTGCCTAGGTGCCTTACTCTGGGCGCACACTGAGCAGGAGGAAACATACACCCTCACGTCCTTAGCCAAGGTAGGCCACCAGTACTTTTCAGTCAGGCAGCGCACTGTACGACCGATACCTGGGTGACCAGAGGAGGGTGACGTGTGTGCCCAGTAGATCAGAAGATCACGGATAAGCGCAGGCACGTACTGCAGCCCAGCTGGGCACTGCGGTGGAGATGGATCTGTGCGTAATGCCTGCAATATATCCGCGTCCATCGCCCATACTACCGGCGCCACAATGTAGGAGTCTGGCAGTATGGGGGTATTGTCTCTGGGCCTCTCCTCTGTATCATACAGCCGTGACAGTGCGTCTGCCTTCACGTTCTTCGTACCCGGAATGTATGACAGTGTAAAATCAAACCGGGTGAAGAATAGGGCACACCTGGCCTGGCGAGGGTTCAGCCTCCTCACTGCCAGGATGTATACCAGGTTACGGTGGTCCGTCCAGACGAGGAATGGGTGTTTCGCCCCCTCGAGCCGATGTCTCCACACTGTCAGAGCTCGAACAACAGCCAACAGCTCCCGATCACCAACGCCGTAGTTCTGCTCCGCCGGGCTGAGCTTCTTTGAGAAGAACGCACAGGGGTGAAGCTTGGGTGGCGTGCCCGAGCGTTGAGACAGGACTGCTCCCATCCCAACCTCGGACGCATCCACCTCCACTACGAACGGTAGTGATGGATCGGGGTGGGCCAGTACCAGGGCCGAGGTGAACAGTTCCCTCAGGTTACTGAAGGCCCTGTCAGCCTCAGCAGACCAGCGGAGCCGGGACTGCCCACCCTTCAACAGAGATGTAATGGGAGCTGCGATCTTGCCAAAGCCCCAGATAAACCTCCGATAATAGTTGGCGAAGCCAAGGAAGCGCTGCACCTCCTTTACCGTGGTTGGAGTCGGCCAATTACGCACGGCTGCAATGCGGTCGCCCTCCATCTCCACACCTGTGGTAGAAATGCGGTATCCGAGGAAGGAGATGGTCTGCTGGAAAAATGTACACTTTTCTGCCTTAGCATAAAGGTCATTTTCCAACAGTCGGGCCAGTACTTTGCGAACCAGGGACACATGCTCGCCCGCGTAGCGGAATACACCAAGATGTCGTCGATGTAGACCACTACACCGCGACCAAGCATGTCCCGAAACACCTCATTCACAAAGGACTGGAAGACTGAGGGAGCATTCATCAAACCATAGGGCATCACCAGGTATTCATAATGCCCCGTGGTTGTGTTGAATGCTGTCTTCCACTCATCTCCCTCTCGGATACGCACCAGGTTGTACGCACTCCTGAGATCTAATTTAGTGAAGAAGCGCGCTCCACGCAATGACTCAACCACTGACGGAATGAGGAGGAGAGGATAACTAAATCTAATCGTCTCCTTGTTCAGTGGTCGATAGTCAATGTACGGGCGCAGACCGCCGTCTTTCTTCTTCACAAAAAAGAAACCTGAGGAGGCGGGTGAAGTGGAGGGACGTAGGTACCCCTGGCACAGGGACTCGGTGACGTATGTCTCCATAGCCTCCGTCTCCGCCTGATACACATGACTCCTGGGAGGTACAGCGTCTACCCAAAGGTTTATTGGGCAATCCCCCGCCCGATGAGTTGGTAATTTAGTCGCTTTATTTTTAGAGAAGACTTGTGCCAGATCATGGTATTCGGGGGGAATGCGCATGGTGGAGGCACCGTTTGGACTTTCCACCGTGGTTGCACCAACGGAAACACCGATACACCTACCCTGACACTCTCGCGACCACCCCGTGAGAACCCTCTGCGGCCATGAGAAAGTGGGGTTGTGGAGTGCTAGCCATGGAATACCTAACACCACAGGGAAAGCAGGAGACTCAATGATGGAAAAAGTGACCTGCTCACAATGCGTCGCCTGTGTGATCATGGTGATTGGTACCGTGACTTCCTTTATCAACCCGGACCCTAATGGTCGACTATCAAGTGCTCTGATGGGGCGTGGAATGGATAGGGGAATTAATTAAATGCCCTGGTGGCGTGCGAAAGTTTTGTCCATAAAGTTCCCAGCTGCGCCTGAATCGACTAGCGCCTTACACTGGGGAACTCTCATGTGATCAGGGAAGTATATGGGTATAGTACAGTGCTCAGCAGAGGGCTCTGAACAAGAGTGGGTGTTCAATACCTGGGGTGATGCGAGAGTGCCCTGCCGGCCGCCTCCTGACCCAAAGGAGTGCTGACGACAACGTGTGGTGGAATGTCCCTTCGTGCCATCCCAGTGCATCCGAGTGGCACTGGCGCTGTCGTCCTCCGCTCTCTTGGTGCATGATACCACCCAGCTCCATGAGCTCTGGATCCGTGTCGGTCGGGGCGGGAATGGGCAGACCTCCTCCAGTACGTCCTCTGGTTGCCAGCAGGTTATCCAGAAAAATGGCCATGTCCACCAGTTCAGTAAAAGACAAACTGGTGTCACGGCAGGCTAGCTCACGTCAGACGTCCTCCCGTAGATGGCACCGGAACTGGTTGATCAGGGTCCGCTCGTTCCACCCGGACCCTGCTGCCAGGATCCGGAACTCCAGCGCGAACTCCTATACTGTCCTCGTCCCCTGCCTCAAGTGGACCAGTTTTTCACCCGCCTCTCGACCCTCGGGCGGGTGAGTGATTCTGTGATGAGGTGTGAATGACGGAGTCAGGCGCAGGAGGTAAAACACTGAAATCAAGAGTTTATTCAGTGTACAATACATCGCATATAGCGACAGAACGAAACTAGCACAAGGGAAAATCAACCTTGGCTGCATACAAGCCTTGGCTCAACCGAGCTACTCACTCTCACAACGAACCATCACTCACAAAGGACAAGGGGGCAGAGGGAACACTTATGACTAATGAGGGAATGAGTACCTAGGTGTGTGTGATTGACAAGACAAGACAAGATGGAGTGATGATAAATGGAGCGGTAGTGGCTAGTAAACCGGTGACGACAAACGCTGAAACCTGCCCGAGCAAGGAGGAGGGGTAGCCTCGGCTGAATTCGTGACAGCCGCTGCCGTTCTGTCCTGCCGATGCATAGAAAAAATAGGATAGTCTCGAACGGAGCTCGTGCAGTTTGTTCTCCAGTGATTGTACATTCGCCAATAGAACAGAGGTTAGAGGCAGCTTATTTACTCGCCCCGTAGTTTCATCAGGGTACCCACACGTCGGCCACAATATTGCCACTATCTCTTTCTCTTTCGAGTGTCTGGGATTAGGGCCTGGTCCGGGGTGAGCAGTATGTCCTGCGCCGCCGACTCATTGAAATAGAAATCTTCATCCAAATCAAGGTAAGTGATCGCTGTTCAGATGTCCAAAAGTTATTTTCGGTCATAGGAAACGATGGCAGAAACATTATGTACGAAAAGAGTTCAGATCAGCAGGAGAAAAACACACAAAATAGCTGGTCAGGAGCCCGTAAAACGACCGGTATACATTGCAGCGCCATTGTTAGAATAGCAGTTTAGAATATGTGTAGAATAGCAGAAAAATTTGCTTTAAAACTGCACCATTTTCTCTCCTGCTCATAGCAAAACGTGAAGAATAGCATGAGATGAGCTATAAAACTGAACATTTTTCTCTTTGTCCTATGGCAAAATGGGTTGAAATCCACGAAGTTAGCTACTTTTCAAAATAATTATGCCCACCCCCCCAAAAAAAAGGTATGTCCCCCGGGATCCCAAATGCGGTAGTCCGGCCCTGGATACAGAGACATTTCATCTTCATGTGACAAAGCACAAACTCATAGCTGTATATAAATATATGCATTTTGTGGATATTGTTTCTTGTGCGAAGGATGTATAGCTACTTTCTGCGTGAAAGCTTGGAGAAATCAAAGAGAACCAACAATTTATTCATGCTCAATCTTCTATTTAATTCATGCATCAGCCATGGCAGTGGTCGATTGAACTTATTTTTCTGCATAATTGCTGTCATCCCACGTTGGCCCACATAACCTGAGTTTAATGTATAGTAGAGCTGCAGCTACAGCTGGCCTGGTCTCAGTCAACCGTTGTGTGCACAGAAGAACAGTCATGTAAATGTAGGTCATGCATTCATCAGTGAAGAGCCTGGAGAATGTAGGCTACTATACAATACGGTTGGTTTCTTGCTAGTGTGTGACATAGTGAATCACTTGAGAATGTATATGTATGCATACTGTATGTACTGCATGCATAGTGTATGTCAATATGTTTAAAGCTAGAATCCTTAGTTCCTACATCTGTTTTGGGATTTATAAATTAATGATATATACCTATTGATTCTTAAAGAATATAAATTATAAATGCCTCATGAGCTTAGTTCAACTGTCGTACCCCATCAGAACCCATAATATAAGCTTGTTTTATTCCAGTGTTTGTAAATGACATAAGTGTAAACAAACACTGTATAGCCTCAAACCATGGTTAAAACTATACAATTGATATCATGGATGGTCAGTCCTTGCATCCATAGCTCTGTCTATAAATTTGAGAGTGGTTCCATTTCTCCAGCCCCATCCCTTAGCTTTTTTGCGTAACAAGGGCGTGGCGAACGCTTTGTTATTGTTTCAATTAAGGATTCTAGCTTTACGTGCACTTACGCGATGAAACCATTTCCATTTGGTTTGGACATTGTACCCAGCCAATCACACCAAATCAGGAAGATATTCTGATCTTCCACAGAAAAGTGTAATGCGTCACCGAATAAAGCATGTTAACTTACGGTCACACTTCTATGTCAAATTACCTGGAATGTCAGAAGGCGACGGTGAAATGCGGTAGGCGAAGTCAAAAGCAGGACACAGAGCTTACTGGAAACGTACTTTACTTGAAAGTAACCAGAGAAGAAAACCATCTCCATACAAGGAGGAAAACAACCCGCACACTAACACTGCCGAAGACGAATACAATAACACACAACACACAATGCACGACAGAGGGTTAAATAGGGGAAACAATACAACATAATGGGGAACAGGTGTACACAATCAGGACAAAACATGTCAAACACCGAAACATAGATCGGTGGCAGCTAGTACTCCGGGGACGACGAACGCCGAAACCTGCCCGAGCAAGGAGGAGGAGCAGCCTCGGCTGATTCCGTGACATGGAAAGCCATACAGAGCTACAGTGGGGAAAAAAAGTATTTAGTCAGCCACCAATTGTGCAAGTTCTCCCACTTAAAAAGATGAGAGAGGCCTGTAATTTTCATCATAGGTACACGTCAACTATGACAGACAAATTGAGAGAAAAAAAATCCAGAAAATCACATTGTAGGATTTTTAATGAATTTATTTGCAAATTATGGTGGAAAATAAGTATTTGGTCACCTACAAACAAGCAAGATTTCTGGCTCTCACAGACCTGTAACTTCTTCTTTAAGAGGCTCCTCTGTCCTCCACTCGTTACCTGTATTAATGGCACCTGTTTGAACTTGTTATCAGTATAAAAGACACCTGTCCACAACCTCAAACAGTCACACTCCAAACTCCACTATGGCCAAGACCAAAGAGCTGTCAAAGGACACCAGAAACAAAATTGTAGACCTGCACCAGGCTGGGAAGACTGAATCTGCAATAGGTAAGCAGCTTGGTTTGAAGAAATGAACTGTGGGAGCAATTATTAGGAAATGGAAGACATACAAGACCACTGATAATCTCCCTCAATCTGGGGCTCCATGCAAGATCTCACCCCGTGGGGTCAAAATGATCACAAGAACGGTGAGCAAAAATCCCAGAACCACACGGGGGGACCTAGTGAATGACCTGCAGAGAGCTGGGACCAAAGTAACAAAGCCTACCATCAGTAACACACTACGCCGCCAGGGACTCAAATCCTGCAGTGCCAGACGTGTCCCCCTGCTTAAGCCAGTACATGTCCAGGCCCGTCTGAAGTTTGCTAGAGTGCATTTGGATGATCCAGAAGAGGATTGGGAGAATGTCATATGGTCAGATGAAACCAAAATAGAACTTTTTTGGTAAAAACTCAACTCGTCGTGTTTGGAGGACAAAGAATGCTGAGTTGCATCCAAAGAACACCATACCTACTGTGAAGCATGGGGGTGGAAACATCATGCTTTGGGGCTGTTTTTCTGCAAAGGGACCAGGACGACTGATCCGTGTAAAGGAAAGAATGAATGGGGCCATGTATCGTGAGATTTTGAGTGAAGACCTCCTTCCATCAGCAAGGGCATTGAAGATGAAACGTGGCTGGGTCTTTCAGCATGACAATGATCCCAAACACACCGCCCGGGCAACGAAGGAGTGGCTTCGTAAGAAGCATTTCAAGGTCCTGGAGTGGCCTAGCCAGTCTCCAGATCTCAACCCCATAGAAAATATTTGGAGGGAGTTGAAAGTCCGTGTTGCCCAGCGACAGCCCCAAAACATCACTGCTCTAGAGGAGATCTGCATGGAGGAATGGGCCAAAATACCAGCAACAGTGTGTGAAAACCTTGTGAAGACTTACAGAAAATGTTTGACCTGTGTCATTGCCAACAAAGGGTATATAACAAAGTATTGAGAAACTTTTGTTATTGACCAAATACTTATTTTCCACCATAATTTGCAAATAAATTCATTAAAATTCCTACAATGTGATTTTCTGGATTTTTTTTCTCTCATTTTGTCTGTCATAGTTGACGTGTACCTATGATGAAAATTACAGTCCTCTCTCATCTTTTTAAGTGGGAGAACATGCACAATTGGTGGCTGACTAAATACTTTTTTCCCCCACTGTACATACTTTAATTCCACGGGGATTAGTTTACCTGACTTGCTAATGACTTAATCTGAGATCTGTTATGTTCTCAGTATTAATCCCACCTAACATACTGTACAGTGCAAATATTCACACCCCTTGACTTTTTGTTGTATTATAAAGTGGGATTAAAATTGATGTTTTTTTGTCAAAGACAAAATACTCTGTAATGTCAAATTGGATGAAAACATTCTAACATTTGTAAAAAACTTATGAAAAATAAAACACTAATTTATCTTAACCACTCACTTTCAGTTATTTGAAAAGGAAATAATCTCCCAAATATCACTATTTCTAAAACAAGCCATAGAAAGTTGGTTGCAATTTCAATTTAATCCTCCAGAAACGACAGAACAAATAATGCAACAAATATTGTGGTTAAACTCAAATATACTAATTGACACAAAAACGTTTTTTTTTGACAACATAAAAAAAAAAGGTATAATCTTCGTAAATGATATCATCGGTAGGACTGGTGGAGTTATGTCGCACATGCAGCTAACAAAAACATATGGAAATGTCTGCTCTACCCAAAATTACAACCAAATAATTGCAGCCTTACCGCAAAAATGGAAGAGGAAAGTGGAAGGGGGAGAAAGTAAGGAACTTGTCTGTCGGCCTTGCATTAAAGAACATAATTGGTTAAGGAAAACTGTGATTAATAAAAAAGTATATCAGTTTCATTTAAGGACCAAAGGATTGACAGCCGTCCCATATAGATTGCAAAATAGTTGGGAAGAGATTTTTGACGTACCGATCCCATGGCATAGTGTTTATGAACTGATACGCAAAACGACACCGGATTCAAAACTTAGAATCTTTCAATTTAAATTATTATATAAAATTCTTGCTACCGATAGAATGTTATTTATATGGGGGATACAATCTTCCAAGCTCTGCAGATTTTGATGCGAAGAGACAGAATCATTAGATCATTTGTTTTGGTACTGTCCATTTGTAGCTTGTTTTTGGACACAGGTCCAGGAATGGCTAAAGGATTGCAATATTTACCTGGAGCTAACCTTGCAGATAGCATTACTGGGTGATCTGAAAAGTCATAGTCAATCGATCAATAACATAATAATACTTTTAGCAAAAATGTTTATTTTCAATTCACAATCTGTAGAAACAATGAGAATAGAATGGTTCAGAACTTTTGTAAGACATCAAAGTACAGTTGAAATATATATGGCAAATAGAAATCCTATATGGATGGTGTTAAAAGATAGATGGGAGGTGTTGAATGGAATTGAAGGATGTGACTAATAACAACTAACAACAAATAATAACAAGATAACTAATAATGTAAGCATACTGTGTCCTTAATAAGTATATAGGTTGTAAGTTGGGAGCTTTTGTGAAAGAGCACAGTTAGAAAGATATGGCATATAGAAGCAAACCGGATGGACATCATGAAAATGATCGGAGGTTTAGAGTAGAAGAAGTTCAGGAGAAAAAACAAACAAAATATAATTATTGTAAAATTGACTGTGTCCATAAAATCTAGTTTACTACAAGTGGGGAAAGGGTGGCGGGGTTGGAAAGTAATAAAGGGGAATATATATATATTTTTTAAAGGATATGTATGTGTATGTATGTATGTATGCATGTATGTGGGTGTGTATGTGTGTGTGTATGTGTGTATATGTATATGTGTATGTATGTGGGTATGTGTATGTATATATATAAACATGGGGGATTGGAAGTGATGCAGACAATTACATTGATGGAAGTTACAATCTATCTGCAATATTAAGCTGATCTACCCCCCCCAAAAAAAAAAAAAAAAAAAGAAACAAGACAAAACAAATGGAATGATGAGATGAGGAGCGGCAGTGGATAGAAGGCCAGTGATAACGAACACCGAAGCCTTCCCGAACTAGGAGAGGAGGCAGCTTCGGAGGGAGTCTTGACAGTACACCCCCAACGGCGCAGCTCCAGCAGCGCGCCGACACCGGCCTCGGGGACGGCCAGGAGGACGCGGAGCAGGGCGAGCCGGATGGCGACGGTGGAAATCCCTCACCAGAACCCAGCACCGTTCCTCCAAACCGTACCCCTCCCACTCCACGAGGTACTGAAGGCCACCCACCCGACGCCTCGAATCCAGGATGGAACGGACGTAGAACGCCGGGGCCCCCTCGATGTCCAGAGGGGGCGGAGGAACCTCCCGCACCTCAGACTCCTGGAGCGGACCAGCCACCACAGTCCTGAGGAGAGACACATGGAACGAGGGGTTAATACGGTCATCTGGAGGGAGTAATAACCTATATGTAACCTCGTTTATCCTCCTCAGGACTTTGAACGGCCCCACAAACCACGGGCTCAGCTTCCGGCAGGGCAGGCGGAGGGGCAGATTCCGGGTCGAGAGCCAGACCCGATCACCCGGTACCAAGACCGGGGCCTTACTGCGGTGGCAGGTTAGCGTTGGCCTTCTGGCGATGCACGGCGCGCTGGAGGTGGACGTGAGCAGCGTTCCAAGTCTCCTCCGCGCGCTGAAACCAGTCATCCACCGCAGGAGCTTCGGTCTGGCTCTGATGCCACGGTGCCAGAACCGGCTGATAACCTAAAACACATTGAAATGGCGATAGGTTAGTGGAGGAGTGGCTGAGAGAGTTCTGGGCATATTCTGCCCATGGCAAAAACACGGACCACTCCCCTGGCCGGTCCTGGCAGTAGGACCACAGGAACCTACCCACATCCTGATTCACCCGTTCCACCTGCCCATTACTCTCGTGGTGAAACCCAGAGGTCAGGTTGACCGAGACCCCCAGACGTTCCATGAACGCCTTCCAGACCCTGGATGTAAACTGGGGACCCCGGTCAGACACTATGTCCTCTGGCACCCCGTAGTGCCGGAAGACGTGAGTAAACAGGGCCTCCACAGTCTGCAGGGCTGTGGGGAGACCGGGCAGAGGAAGGAGGCAGCAGGCTTTTGAAAAGCGGTCCACAACAATCAGGATCGTGGTGTTACCCTGAGATCAGACGGTCACGGACAAGAGATGGCACGTACTGCAGCCCAGCTGGGCACTGAGGTGGAGATGGCTCTGTGCGTAACACCCGCTCTATGTCCACATCCATCGCCCACACTACCGGCGCCACAATGCAGGAGGCCGGGTGTATTGCCTCTCCTCTGTGTCGTACAGCCGTGACAGTGCGTCTGCCTTCACGTTCTTCGTACCCGGGATGTAAGAAAGTGTAAAATCAAACCGGGTGAAGAATAGGGCACACCTGGCCTGGCGAGGGTCCAGCCTCCTCGCTGCCCGGATGTACTTCAGGTTACGGTGGTCCGTCCAGACGAGGAAAGGGTGTTTCGCCCCCTCGAGCCAGTGCCTCCACACGGTCAGGGCTCGGACAACATCCAACAGCTCCCGATCACCAACGTCGCAGTTCTGCTCCACCAGGCTGAGCTTCGTGGAGAAGAAGGCACAGGGGCAGAGCTTAGGGGGCGTGCCCGAGCGTTGAGATAGGACAGCGCCTATCCCTACCTCGGACACATCAACCTCCACTACGAACGGTAGTGATGGATCAGGATGGGCCAGTACCGGGGCTGAGGTGCCTTGCCAAAGCCCTGGATAAACCTCCGATAGTAGTTGGCAAAGCCAATAAAGCGTTGGACCTCCTTTACCGTGGTTGGAGTCGGCCAATTATGCAGGGATGAAATGCGATCTCCCTCCATCTCCACACCTGAGGTGGTTATGCGGTATCCAAGGAAGGAGACGGACTGTTGGAAATACAGACACTTTTCTGCCTTGGCATAAAGGTCATGTTCCAACAGTCGGCCCAGCACTTTGTGAACCAGGGATACATGCTCGGCGAGCATAGCAGAATACACCAGAATGTCATCAATGTAGACCACTACACCGCGACCAAGCATGTCCCGAAACACTTCGTTCACAAAGGACTGGAAGACGGATGGAGCATTCATCAAACCGTACGTCATCACCAGGTATTTGTAATGCCCCGTGGTTGTGCTGAATGCTGTCTTCCACTCGTACCCCTCTCGGACATGCACCAGGCACTCTGGAGATCTAATTTTGTGAAGAAGCGCGCCCCATGCATTGACTCGATTACAGATGGAATGAGGGGGATAACTATAACGTATTGTCCCCTTGTTTAGTGCTCGGTAATCAGTGCAAGGGTGCAGACCTCCGTCTTTCTTCTTCACAAAAAATAAACTTGAGGAGGCGGGCGAAGTGGAGGGACAGATAAACCCCTGGCGCAGGGACTCGGAGACGTATGTCTCCATCGCCTCCGTTTCAGCCTGCGACAGGGGATACACATGACTCCTGGGAGGCACAGCGTCCACCCGGAGGTTTACTGCGCAATCCCCTGCCCGATGAGGTGATAATTTGGTCGCCTGCGTTTTGGAAAACGCGTGCGCCAAATCGAGGTATTCGGGGGGAATGCGCATGGTGGAGGTAGTGTCTGGAGTTTCCACCGTGGTTGCACCAACGGAAACAGCTAGACACCTACCCTGACACTCTCGCGACCCCCCCGTGAGAACCCTCTGCGGCCAAGAAAGGTGGGGTTGTGTAGTGCTAACCAGGGAAGACCTAACACAACAGGGAAATCAGGAGACTCAATAAATAAAAAGGTGACTTGCTCTCAATGGGTCTCGTGCATAACCATAGTGACTGGTGCTGTAACTTCCCTAACGAACCCGGACCCTAATGGCCGACTGTCAAGTGCTCTGATGGGGAGTGGAATGGATAGGGGAACCAATGTAATACCTAGACTATGTGCTAACGACCTGTTCATAAAGTTCCCAGCTGCGCCTGAATCGACCAGCGCCTTAAACTGGGGAACTACTGTGTAATCAGGGAAGTGGATGTGTAGGGTACAGTGCGCAGCAGAGGGCTCTGAACGAGTGTGGGTGTTCAATACCTGGGGTGATGCGAGAGTGCCCTGCCTGCCGCCTCCAGACCCAAAAGAACGCTGACGACAGCGTGCAGTAGAGTGTCCTCTCGTGCCACAAGAGTGACACTGGCACTGTCGTCCTCCGCTCTCCCGGATCGCCGCACCACCCATATCCATCATCTCGTGATCCGGGTTGGGGGGGTGTGAAACGGGCAGACCCTTTCCAGGACGTCCTCTAGACGCCAGCAGGTTGTCCAACCGGATGGCCATGTTCACCAGATTATTGAAGGACAACGTGATGTCCCGGCAGGCTAGCTCCCATCAGACGTTCTCTCGCAGGTGGCACCGGAAGTGGTCGATGAGGGCCCGCTCGTTCCACCCAGACCCAACCGCTAGAGTACGAAACTCCAGGGCAAAGTCCTGCGTGGTCCTCTTCCCCTGCCTCAGGTGGACCAGCCGCTCGCCCGCCTCTCTACCTTTGGGCGGGTGATCGAAGACGGCCCGGAAGAGGCAAGTGAACTCCCCGTAGTTGTCCAACGCAGCTCCTCCTTCACTCCAAACCGCGTTGGCCCACTCCAGGGCTTTTCCAGAGAGGCAGGAGACGAGGGCGGACACCTTCTCCCTCTCCGATGGAGCCGGGCTGATGGTCGAGAAGTATAGATCCAGTTGCAGGAAGAATCCCTGGCAGTGGGCAGCTGTGCTGTCAAAATCCCTTGGTCGGAATATATGAATCCCTCTGGGTGCTGGGGTGTGGGTGGCTGGATCCGATCGCTCAGCTGGTCCCGAAAGATCGGCTCCTCTCCTCTCCAGACGTTGGACGACCTGGAGAACCCAATCCATCGCTTCTCCCAAGCTGGCTAGCATCATAGAATGCTCCCGGACCCGCGCCACAACTCCAGGCATGTGCTCCTCTCCTGCTGACTCCATGTCTTGCTCAGGAGGTCAGGCGCAGGAGGGTAAATCACAGAATAACAGGATTTGTTCCGAAACACAGAGTTACGCAGTAATGTGTCAAAACACTCCAGTGCGCACTGGAAACAACAAAGCACATAGGGAATATTCCCGGCAATACAAAATATACGGAGCTCCACTGAGCTTCTCTAACCTCCACAATAAACAATCACACACAAAGACAAGGGGGCAGAGGGAACACTTATACAGGTACTGATGAGTGGATATGAACCAGGTGTGTGTAATAAACAAGACAAAACAAATGGAATAATGAAATGAGGAGCGGCAGTGGCTAGATGGCCGGTGACGATGAATGCCGAAGCCTGCCTGAACAAGGAGAGGAGGCAGCTTCGGAGGAAGTCGTGACACCCAGTGTCTGTTGAAAAGCAAACTGAACCAGGTTTACCTCTAGGATTTTGCCTGTGCTTAGCTCTATTCCGTTTATTTTTATCATTAAAAAAACTCCCTAGTCCTTGCCGATGACAAGCATAACCATAACATGATGCAGCCACCACCATGCTCAAAAATATGAAGAGTGGTACTCAGTGATGTGTTGTGTTGGATTTGCCTAAAACATCGGGGGGTTTTCAGGACATAATGTTCCTTTCTTTGCCACATTTTTTGCAGTTTTAATTTAGTGCCTTACTGCATTCCGGATGCATAAAAAAAAATCACAAAATAATCTGTACAGGCTTTCTTCTTTTCACTCTGTCAATTAGGTTAGTATTGTGGAGTACTACAATGATGTTGATCCATACTCAGTTGTTTCCTATCTCAGCCATTAAACTCTGTAACTGTTTTAAAGTCACCATTGGCCTCATGGTGAGGTTTTCTTCCTCTCCGGCAACTGAGTTAGGAAAGACGTCTGTATCTTTGTAGTAACTAGGTGTATTGATACACCATCCAAAGTGTAATTACTTCACCATGCTCAAAGGGATATTCAATGTCTTATTTTTAAAAATGTTACTCATCTACCAGTAGGTGCTCTGCTTTGCGAGGCATTGGAAAACCTCCCTGGTCTTTGTGGTTGAATCTGTGTTTGAAATTCACTGCTAGGCTGAGGGACCTTACAGATAATTGTATGTGTGGGGTACAGAGATGAGGGAGTAATTCAAAAATCATGTTAAAAACCATTATTGCACACAGAGTGAGTCCATGCAACTTATTATGACTTGTTAAGCAAGTTTACTTATGTAGGCTTGCCATAACAAAGGGGTTAAATCCGTATTGACTCAAGACATTTCAGCTTTTCATTTGTAACTCATTTATACACATTTTGAAACATAATTCCACTTTGACATTATGGGGTATTGTGTGTAGGCCAGTGACAAAACATCTCAATTTAGTACATTTTGAGATCAGGCTGTAACATAACTAAATGTGGAAAAAGTCAAGGGGTGTGAATACTTTCTGAAGGCACTGTAAATTCTGTACATTTTGCCAGATCTTTTTAAGATATGAGCTCTCCCTGTCTCCAGTAGAAGGATGCTCTTACCCTTGCTGAGAAGAATTGAGACTGAAATCTACACCAACAATCATTGACTCACTTTTTAATGTGCTCAGCTTTTGGTCCATTGGGTGCAATTCTGCTGAAGCAGGCCTTATTGCTCAAATGCCTTTGCATCAGGAACAACAAATAAAGGGGACCTAAGTGATATTGCACTGTAGAGAAATGCTTTCACTGTATACCCTGAAAATGTTGACTACAAACAGTACTGCAATATTGTGAGAAGGAAGAACCGTCCTAAGGGGATGAATTTGTGTTTTATTCAGATTCTCACACAGCACAGCTTGAATTGCAGTATCTTCTGACAGAGTCATTTTGTATACCACATCAATTAATCTATGTGAGATTCTCTATGCATGAGAGTACCTGCGCTATGTGTACAGTTGGTTTCTGACCCTATCAGTGCACATACCCATATGACTGGTCAGAACCCGCTATCCTCTGTCTATCGACACCGAAGCTTCCATAGAAATAGAATTGAATGTGAATATCTGTTCTAGTAATCCTACTTCTATGGAAACTCCTCAGGTTCTCCATTCCAACTCAGTGCCTCGACTCATTACCTCTGCTCTGAAAAGGAGACACTGTGACAGGGATGGGTCTCTCAGCACCCAGCGCACAGCACTGTGGAAGCCTTTGAAGTCACGCTGAAACATCCTCCAATATTTATAACCTTTCCTTCAATAAAATATACCCCTTCAGTGAGGTAAGAGGGAAGAGCGGAGAAAAGCAGGAATGGGGAGCATGTGAGTGTGTGAGAGAGAGAGAGAGAGAGAGAGAGAGAGAGAGAGAGAGAGAGAGAGAGAGAGAGAAATCTCAGGCCGACACAACCCTTCACAGCACTGGACTGTACTCTAGGGGTAGGACAAATAGTGGCCAACAGGAGGGTATCCCAGCCCAGACCATACCTCAGCCTCACTGCAGCCCACATATGACTCCGGTAAGAGTCATATAGACCCTTCAGCCATCGGAGAGGTGCGTCAACTGCTAAAGCTGATGTGCAAACTCCTAGAATAAGCATAAGCCAATGTATTGGACCTTATCAGAAAACATTCATTCTACACTGAGTATACCAAACATTAAGAACACCTGCTCTTTCCATGACATAGACTGACCAGGTGAATCCAGGTGAAAGCTATGATCCCTTATTGATGTCACTTGTTAAATCCACTTCAATCAGTGTATATGAAGGGGAGGAGACAGGTAAAATAAGGATGTTTAAGCCTTGAGACAATTGGAATTGTGTGTGTGCCATTCAGAGGGTGAATGGGTAAGACAAAAAATGTAAGCGCCTTTGAACGGGGTATGGTAGTAGGTGCCAGGCGCACCGGTTTGTGTCAAGAACTGCTACACTGCTGGGTTTTCACGCTCAACAGTTTCCCGTGTGTATCAAGAATGGTTCGCCACCCAAAGGACATCCAGACAACTTCACACAACTGTGGGAAGCATTGGAGTCAACATGGGCCAGAATCCCTGTGGAACACTTTTGAAACCTTGTAGAGTCCATGCCCCGACGAATTGAGGCTGTTCTGAGGGCTAAAGTGAGGTTGGGGGGGGGGGGGTACAACTCAATATTAGGAGGTGTTCCTAATGTTTGGTATGCTCAGTGTATAATATAAAAGAGAAATTAGTTTCACGTTCTGAAATGACATGAAGATATAGTCAACACTTTTCACATGTTATAATTTTCCTGTTGTCTATTTATATAATTTTTCTTTCCTGCTACTGAAGAATGCTCTTAGTTGAAACACACACAGCACAACATTCACTCTTGTTTTGGGCGTGGTTGGTGCACTGTTGGGCGTGGTTGGTGCACTGTTGGAGTGGTTGGTGCACTGTTGGAGTGGTTGGTGCACTGTTGGAGTGGTAGGTGCGCTGTTGGAGTGGTTGGTGCACTGTTGGAGTGGTTGGTGCACTGTTGGAGTGGTTGGTGCACTGTTGGAGTGGTTGGTGCACACCTCCACAAACACACGCACACCCACACACCTCCACAAACACACACACACCCACACACCTCCACAAACACACACACACCCACACACCTCCACAAACACACGCACACCCACACACCTCCACAAACACACGCACACCCACACACCTCCACAAACACACGCACACCCACACACCTCCACAAACACACGCACACCCACACACCTCCACAAACACACGCACACCCACACACCTCCACAAACACACGCACACCCACACACCTCCACAAACACACACCCACCCACACACCTCCACAAACACACGTACACCCACACACCTCCACAAACACACACACACCCACACACCTCCACAAACACACACACACCCACACACCTCCACAAACACACGCACACCCACACACCTCCACAAACACACACACACCCACACACCTCCACAAACACACACACACCCACACACCTCCACAAACACACGCACACCCACACACCTCCACAAACACACACACACACCCACACACCTCCACAAACACACACACGTTTGGAGTTTCCTGTTCTATATTTGCTTGTGTATTAATTTCCTATGTACTTTACTCTAACCAAATGATATATATATATATATTTATATGAAATATCCAAGGTTTGTACTCCTCTACCAAAGGTCAATACATAATAATACTTATAGAAACATGGTGTCGTGGTAACATAGATACTCAATGTCCTTCAGGGACATTCTACTTCCATCATTAAAACATAAATCACAGCAGGGACTCGGGAGGAATGATCATATGGTATAAAGAGGAGCTTTCACTGTGCAAAATCAAAAAGGGTAACACCCACATTTGTTTAAAACTCAACAAAGGCATAATCCTTAGTGACAATGATTTATATATAGGTGCAGTGAATGCTTCTCCCTCAGATTCATCTTAATATGATGTTCAGTTTTATGATAATCTCCAAAGAGAGACCAACCAGTTTCAAGCTGAGGGAAATGTGCTTTTGTGTGGGGATTTTAATGGTAGAACAGGTTCTGAACCTGGATGTATAGTAGACCCTGAGGGTAACAGACATACAGTACCAGTCAAAAGTTTGGACACACCTACTCATTCCAGGGTTTTTCTTTATTTTTACTATTTTCTACATTGTAGAATAATAGTGAAGACATCAAAACTATGAAATAACACATATGGAATCATGTAGTAACCAAAAAAGTGTTAAACAAATGTCACGACTTCCTACGAAGCTGCCTCCTCTCCTTGTTCGGGCAGGCTTCGGCGTTCGTCGTCACCGGCCTTCTAGCCACTGCCGCTCCTCATCTCAACATTCCATTTGTTTTGTCTTGTTCATTACACACACCTGGTTCATATCCCCTCATCAGTACCTATATAAGTATTCCCTCTGCCCCCCTTGTCTTTGTGTGTGATTGTTACTTTGTGGAGGTATCGCTAGCTCGGTTGAGCATTTTTGTTATTTTATCGCCGGGAATATTTACCTGTAAATGTTGGTTCCCAGTACGCATTTAAGTCGCACTGGGATCGTGTTTACGCATTGCTGCAGACAAAAACATTACCTTATTGGGCTGAATAAAGCATTTTCCTTCTTCACACTCCTGCGCCTGACTCCGTCCATCCCCTCACCACAACAAATCAAAATATACTTTATATTTGAGATTCTTCAAATAGCCACCCTTTGCCTTGATGACAGCTTTGCACACTCTTGGCATTCTCTCAACCAGCTTCATGAGGTAGTCACCTGGAATGCATTTCAATTAACAGGTATGACTTCTTAAAAGTTAATTTGTGGAATTTCTTTCCTTCTTAATGCATTTGAGCCAATCAGTTTTGTTGTGATAAGGTAGGGTGGGTATACAGAAGATAGCCCTATTTGGTAAAATACCAAGTCCATATTATGGTAAGAACAGCACAAATGAGCAAAGAGAAACGACAGTCCATCATTACTTTAAGACATGAAGGTTAGTCAATACGGAACATTTCAAGAACTTTGAAAGTTTCTTCAAGTGCAGTCGCAAAAACCATCAAGCGCTATGATGAAACTGGCTCTCATGAGGACCGCAACAGGAATGGAAGACCCAGAGTTACCTCTGCTGCAGAGGATGAGTTCATTAGAGATATCAGCCTCAGAAATTGCAGCCCAAATATATGCTTCACAGAGGTCAAGTCACAGACACATCTCAACATCAACTGTTCAAAGGGGACTGTTTGAATCAGGCCTTCATGGTCGAATTGCTGCAAAGAAACCACTACTAAAGGACACCTATAAGAAGAAGAGACCTGCTTGGGCCAAGAGACACGAGCAATGGACATTAGAACGGTGTAAATTTGTCCTTTGGTCTGGAGTCCAAATTTGAGATTTTTGGTTCCAACTGCCGTGTCTTTGTGAGACTCGGTGTGGGTGAACGGATGATCTCCGCATGTGTGTTTCCCACGGTAAAGCATGGAGGAGGAGGTGTTATGGAGTGGGAGTGCTTTGCTGGTGACACTGTCTGTGATTTATTTAGAATTCACAGCACACTTAACCAGCATGGCTACCACAGCATTCTGCAGCGATACGCCATCCCTTCTGGTTTGGGCTTAGTGGGACTATCATTTGTTTTTCAACAGGACAATGACCCAATATACCTCCAGGCTGTGTAAGGGCTATTTTACCAAGAAGGAGAGTGATGGAGTGCTGCATCAGATGACCTGGCCTCCACAATCCCCCGACCTGAACCCTATTGAGATGGTTTGGGATGAGTCGGACGGCAGAGTGAAGGAAAAGCAGCCAACAAGTGCTCAGTATATGTGGGAGCTCCTTCAAGACTGTTGGAAAAGCATTCCAGGTGAAGCTGGTTGAGAGAATGCCAAGAGTGTGCAAAGCTGTCATCAAGGTGGCTATTTGAAGAATCTCAAATATAAAATATATATTAATTTGTTTAACACTTTTTTGGTTACTACATTAATCCATATGTGTTAGTTCATAGTTTTGATGTCTTCACTATTATACTACAATGTAGAAAATAGTAAAAATAAAGAAAAACCCTGGAATGAGTAGGTTTGTCCAAACATTTGACTGGTAGCGTATATTTGGCTTATACCCGAGTCCCATCACTAGTAATAGAAATAGCCCTGACCAGGTAGTGAACAAAAATGTAAAGGAGTTAGTGCATCTCTGTCGAGCCTTAGGCCTGTATTTTTTAAATGGTAGGATTAGAGGGGATTCTTTGGGAAGGTTCACCTACTGCTCAACTCTTGGGACTAGTGTTGTTGACTATGCAATCTCAGACTTGGATCCCTCCTCCATTAGTGCATTCACTGTCAGACCACAGACACCATTGTCTGACTGCTGCCAGATTGTCTTTTTGAAAATAGTTCTCCACCCAAAGACCACACAAACAGAGTCCTGTACACTGATTAATGTAAATAAAACATACAGATGGGCCCCTGACAGCGCAACACACTTCAACACAGCATTGCCCTGCCCAGAAATTACAACCTGAATCAATGATTTCCTTTCAAGTACATTCAGGCCAAACCTCCCTGACATAAATTTGGCTGTGAATAAATTAAATGAGATCCATCATAAAGCAGCCACAATAGCACATTTATGCAAAATAAAGAACTGTTCGAATTGGAAACCTCAAAAAGAGAAATGGTTTGATGCTGAATATAATCTCATACGGAAAAAATGTAGATCTTTATCAAATAGAAAACATCACCAATCACAGTATAGAGACGTTCGGCAAGAATATTGTGTCACATTGAAAGGATACAAACAAAACATAAGATGGCAGAAACAGAAGCATTCTGAGAACATTCTGAAAGAGATTGAAGACTGTTGATGGAAACCAGTTCTGGGAGAAATTGAATGGTCTAGATGTAAAACAGAGGAATGACCTAGCCATTCAAAATGGCAACATTTGGAAAGATCATTTTGAAAGTCTCTCTGGAATAATACCATCAGAAGACCTTACTTTAAACCCCCAAAATATGCAAGAAAAATTCAGCTCCCTAGAACATACATTTAAAAACAACCAGAATCCAATTGACTACCAAT